>NC_086446.1:162386148-162466148 GCF_028390025.1 Pseudophryne corroboree | reverse complement strand
TATCAAGGGTGCCCCGGCTACCTTCCAGCGGACCATGGAGCAGATGGTGGGTGATATGAATTACCGTGAGGTATTAGTTTACCTTGATGATATCATCGTATTTGGGTCCCCTCTGCAGGAACATAACCATCGTCTGCTTAACGTACTGGACAGGTTACTTAAAAAAAGGACTAAAGTTTTCTATAGAGAAGTGTAAGCTCTGCCAGCCCTCTGTTACTTATTTGGGACATGTGGTGAGCCGACGTGGTATTTCCACTGACCCCACTAAAGTGGAAGCCGTGAACAGGTGGCCCAGACCCACAAAACTGAAGGAGTTAAGATCTTTCCTGGGGTTTTGTGGGTATTACCGCCGCTTTGTGCCCTATTATTCTGTGATATGTCGCCCGCTTACTGAATTGACTAAGGGGTATCCACCTGTTGGCAAAACCTCATTGGTCAAATCGTGTAAAAAGGAGGGCTATTTTAAACCATCTGAGGAATTTGGGGATAGATGGACAAGCAAGTGTGAAGAGGCCTTCCTCAAGTTAAAATGGAGTCTTACCAATGCCCCTGTGTTGGCATATGCTTATCCCACAATGCCCTATGTGATACATGTGGATGCGTCATTTGATGGTCTAGGTGCAGTGTTGTACCAAACTCATGAAGGAAAATTACAACCTGTATCTTATATAAGTCGGGGATTGTCCAATAGTGAGGGGAGATATCCAGTACACAAACTGGAATTCCTTGCTCTTAAATGGGCTGTAGCTGATAGACTTCATGAGTACTTATATGGGGCAAGCTTTGAGGTATTCACTGACAATAACCCCCTGACATATGTGCTCACCACTGCCAAATTAGATGCCACAGGGCACAGGTGGTTAGCTGCACTGTCTGTCTATGATTTTAAAATTAAATATCGCCCAGGCATCAATAACATAGATGCAGATTCTTTGTCTAGGTTATCAAGAATCGAGAGTGAACCAGATAGGTCAGAGTGGATTGAAGTTCCTGCAACCACCATGAAGGGATTGTGCTTTAACATACAGTGCGTAGTGGCAGAGATTGGGGAATGCATCCGTGCCCTTGGAGCCTCTGACAAGGCGTTACCCCTGGCTTACTGTTGGTTAAGCCAATTAGAGTTAGAAGGCTTACCACGCATAGGTCAGGAAAAAATCAGCATGGATCAACGGAATGATTCCGATATCTCTGTTGTCATACTCTGCATTGAGTCTGGTTGTGCTGAATGTGATGTAAGCTCTATGATGCCCGCATCCAAGTTGTTGCTGAGACATGTAAAGCAATTGGTTGTGAAGTATGGTATACTATACCGTAAATTGGTTAAATCTAATGGAAAAATCAAATTTCAATTGGTTGCTCCACAGTGCTATAGGGCAACTATTTTAAACGCGTTACATGATCAGCATGGTCATCTCAGGGTGGAAAAAAACAGCAGGATTGATCACTGACCGTTTTTACTGGCCTTTAATGGAGCAGGATATTGAGAATTACTGTAAAACCTGTGGTAGTTGTATTTTGAGGAAGACTCTTCCCACTAAGTCTTCTCCCCTTGTGACTCTCAATAGCCATGGTCCCATGGATCTAGTATGTATTGATTATTTATCATTAGAAACATCACCGGGGATAGAGTGTAACATTCTCGTAGTAACGGATCACTTCACCCGTTATGCTCAGGCTTATGTTACCGCTGACCAGAGGGCAGTTACTGTAGCTAAAACCCTATGGGAACGGTTCTTTGTTCACTATGGTTTACCAGCTAGATTGCACTCTGAACAGGGGCGAGATTTTGAAGGAAAAATTATTCAGGAACTTTGTCTGTGCTGTGGGATTAAGAAATCTAGAACTACTCCTTACCATCCACAGGGTAACCCCCAGCCGGAGCGTTTTAATCGTACCTTGCTCAATATGATGGGTACACTGGACCCAGGGGGCAGAACACAATGGAATAGGAAAATATGTAATTTGGTGCATGCCTACAACTGCACTAAGAATGAATCCACTGGGTACTCCCCATATGAATTGATGTTTGGGCGGGAAGCCCGACTGCCCATAGATGTTTCATTAGGACTTCCCTCCCGGGATGCTAATGGACAAACTCATTCCCAGTATATAATTAAATTACGAAAAGAGCTCAGATATGTGCATAAGTTAGCGCAGGAAGCTTCCAGAAAAGCAGGGGCTAAGAACAAGATCAGATATAACCTGCGAGTAAAAGAAAATGTATTGAGAATAGGAGATCGAGTGCTAATACAGCAACTAGGACTTCCCAGATGACAAAAATTAGCTTATCGGTGGAGGCCTGATCCGTATGTGGTAATAGACCAACTACCCAACATACCAGTTTATAAATTAAGGCCAGAGTCGGGGGAGGGACCAGTTCTTACATACCACCGACAGCATCTTTTGCCTATATCACAAAATCTTCGTCTCCCTGACTTTGCTGAAGATGAGCCACACTTAAGATCTAATTGGAGAGACGGTAGTAGATTACGATCTTCTCAGGGCCGATGCCAATCCCCAGAAGTCTCAGTAGGTCATAATGAGGATGCTGAGGACAGGGAACAAGGCCCAGGATATTTTTATTATGATAGTAATACTGATAGCTCTGTTCCCTGGTTCTCCGATTGTACCACACCTCAGGTGTTTAATGAGAGCTCCCCGGAAAATGAGTGTAATATATCCGTTAATACTAATAACGAGGAAGGTGGGTTGGAATCTGAGTGGGGACTTACATCAGAAGGTGGTATAGGTGACACTGATGTTAACCCAAGTAGGGATCCTTGCAGTGAGTCCAGGATCTCAGATGCTGGTGAGGATATAGTATATAGTTATAGGCCATCCAGGGAATGAAAACCTCCCTTAATATTAACATATCCGGAATTAGGTAAACCTGCATATTTACCTCAAATAATTCACCCAAGTATAGTACTTACCTGGCCCTACTTCGGGTATGGGAAGGAGGAGGATATTTGGTGATCTGACAAACTGGGAAGGAGAGATATACAGATCACCAGGGGGAGAGTGTAACATGAATATTAGTTATTATTGATTGTTTAGCCTTAAATTAATATATAGTTATTGTTAGTACTAGAAAGAATGTGTGGTTCATTTAAAATCCAATTTGTCTGAGGTTCATATGAGTATATTGTGTTAGGAGAAATGCACAATAAATATAATATGTGTAAATATATGAAATCGATAGATATATGTATATGTGTGTGTATATATATATATATATATATATATATGACAGTGGTCAGCTGCCATAATTGCTTTAATATAGCAGTTGTTGTGTGTACTTCAAGGTGAGCTGGAGGCATTGTGAGATAGCAATAGCCTGCAGGGCAGCAAAGGCGGCAAACAGGGCGCGGAGCATTGATCGCGCGCTGCGGGAGCAACAACCTGCAGGGTGGGAAGAGTTGGTCCACGAGCGGGGTTCAGGGCTGACCGCGAGCTGCTGAAGATGGGAGACACTGGTTGGCGGTGGCTAAGGACGGGGGACCAATGGAAGACGGCTGCGCGGCGCGAGTCTATCCATCGGTGGGTATAAAAATAGCTCACCTGCGCTGCTGAGGAGGCTGCTGTTCCCCTGGCTAGTGTGTGTGCTCAGATCTCCAGCGCGCCGCTAATAGAGCTGTATGCTGTAAACACACAGCGGCGCCACTGGGACTGAGTAGTGCTACCCACGCCGGGCAATACCTGAAGATAGGAGTGGAGGCAGAACAGGGGTGACGCCGCTGGAAGCTGCTCGCTACTCGAGGAAGCAGGAGGCAGCGGTAGCCGCTCCTGGTCTGGGGGGGTCAACGGTCGAGGAGGGGAGGTGGATGGGAGAGACGTCTCCATAGCAATGCGGGCAAGGTGTAGCTGACTGAAGCTGCCGCCTCCAACAAGGGACAACCCAGCGCCATTGCTCACCACCTCACGGGGGAGGAGTCGGGGGAGCGTCATCCAGCCGCAGCAGCAGCATAGCTAGGGACGTGTAAGTGAAATAAAACCACACTGCCCTCTGCAGTCTGCACACACTTGGCATCATAGACTACAGCTGACAATCTGCTCTAAGTAATTTTAAGACAGCAGATAACAGTTCTTGGTGGCATAAGTCAGCAATAAGATTGTAGTAGCCCAAAAGAGTAACCAAGGGGCATAATAGGCTGGAAGCCCAATTCAGGCCGCAAATATAGCTGTAAAGACTCATAGACTGGCCAGCAAATAGAGTGAACTGTATTTGGCATTTATGACTAATTTCAACTGTCATCACAGCTGTGCAATAGCTTCAATGAGGGAGAAACATCATATATAAGACGGTGATCAAATTTACAGTCTCATATAGGCTATTAATATGGATAAATCCCAGGGAGCCTAGAGAATAATAGCAATACCGAATTAAGTGTACAGTTTCTGAAGAGCAGATTATAGTAACTATATAACAGAGTGAAATACTACAATACTTCCAGTCAACATATTTGTTGGACTAGTGTTAACCAAAACACAGAAGTTAATCTACTAGATAAATATCATTTGTTTCATAGGAGTATACAATGAAGCTGAAGGATTGGTACTCTAACTATATTTCATGTATGGGATAGTATAATTCCGCACTTCGTAGGAAAGAGGAGACATTGCTTATCATTAGTCCATATAATAATATATGTTTTTATTCACACTCTTTCAAGTGGATACAGCTGATTTAGATACCACCGCATTAGACTCTGCAGGGAGTAAGAGCAGTATTAATTTGCTACTGTAACATCTCATCTCACTAATAGGCCCTACACACTGGCCGATTTTCTGAAAGATATGAACGATCTCGTTCATAAATGAACGAGAACTCGTTCATATCTTTCAGTGTGTAGACTCCAGCGATGAACGATGCGCTGCCCCGCGCTCGTTCATCGCTGGTCTCCCGTTGGCTGTGCATGCAGGCCAATATGGACGATCTCGTCCATATTTGCCTGCACTTCAATGCAGCCGCATGACGGGGGGAGTGAAGAAACTTCACTCCCCCCGTCACTGCCCCCCCGCCGCCGGGTCGCTCGTCGGCCGTTTCGGCCGTCGGGCACCTCGGCAGGGCGCATCGTCAAATGTGTAGGGCCCCTAAGTGAAGGAGACAGCTGAAATTGTTACATAAGTGTCAGAGAGCTAATACTTTCAGTAGCCCAAAGAGAAACACAAGTAACAACGTACTGTGACTAATAGAAGCTAAGGCTACAGTGTTCCATGGACTGAGATATCATTAATCAGTAAATAACCACAACACTATCCCAGGAACAGTAGTGATAATTAAACCTATGACACTGGAATATAATTGCAAATTGGGAGCATCAACCAAGACTTAAATAATTCCTGTTCCATATATAAAAAATAGGATACCACAGTCAGCTCAAGGAAAGTACTTTTATATATGAAATGCTTTTTTTTTTTTTTTTGTATGGGCCCCAATTGTGCACAGCAGGTGTAAAGAGTACCCGGGTAACTCAGTCTCAATTGAAAACAGGAGAAAGTTTTTTTTTTTTTTGTATTGCATGCAAACTAATATGTATAGGAGCATACCTCCCAACATGACCCTCTCCAGGAGGGACACAATGCTCTGCTCCTGGACTTCCTTCTTACTGTATGATTGTCTGCACCTGTGCTGAAACACCTTTCTTATCCATTAACCTGTTCAAAACAGGTGCCGGCAATCATTCATTAAGAGGAAAGTCCAGAGCATTGTGTCCCTCCTGGAATGGGTCATGTTGAGAGGTATGATAGGAGTAGTAGTAATATATAGTGAAAGTTTTACTGTCTTTATGTCTAACAAGACAATTTATTAATGCATAAGTTTTCAAGTGTGATTCAGTAATTAAATTACAATACTTACTGTTATACTTGTGGCTTGAAGTTGATCTGGGAAGTCTGGAAGAGAAGACAGGTACAATATAAGAGGTAATGAGTAACTGATTTGAATACACTCACACCTACACCACCTGTGGGAGGCTTACCCAGGCAAGCCTAGATAACCAGCTTGGGTGGAGGCACACGACACAGACACATACCTATAGTAACCTTATTAACAAGAGGGGTGGATAAGAATAGAAAATATAGGTAGGGTAACATATAGACTAAGAAAAATAGTTTTAACACAACTGTTGAGCTTGTTGCCTATATAAAAAAAAATAATCAGAATGATAAACTGCATCTGGTTTATTTGATGTTCTTTTATAATAGTGACATTTGTTTAAAACATGTTATGTGAAGCCTATCTCTTAAATTGACATGTGCTTATAGTTTATTTGTTTGTTTGTTTGTTAAAGGCAAGATTTAAGGTCATCTGATTCCCAAATATACAAAAAGGCATTATACGTGGAATACACTGATGCCACTTTCAGAAAGATCAAACCACAGCAAAACTGGACAGGTGAGAGGACACAGTCAAAGAAAATAATTGTGTGAATCAATATACAGTAGAGTAAATGTATAGTAACAGCATGTTCAAAACTTTCTATTCCTTCACTAAAGTCTCAACAAGTGAATTGGTTGTTGCCTGGTAAACTTTATTATAGTAATAATAGTTTGTATTCCAGGCTTGCTAACACGTCGGTCACTTTTTCCACGTCAATTAATGAATTTGATTAATTTAGCCTTAGTTGTAGTTGTTGGAATAAGTCTATAATACAGTAGTATTATAGACTTATTCCAACAACTACAACTAAGGCTAAATTAATCAATGAAGTAATTTATTGCAAGTTGTTGCAACTGGAAAATAAAGCCGGGATACACACTGGGCGATCTCAGCCTAAAAAGTAAATGATAACAACATAAATGTTGTTATCATTTACTTTTTAGGCTTATCGTCCAGTGTGTATGCGGTTATATTGGTGAACAATGCGCACTCCTGCACGCCGTTCAGTGATCAACAATATTGAGCTGACTTGCAGTTCAACCCGTCAATGTCCGGGAATGCTGGGATACATGTCCGGGAATGCTGGTGGTGATGTCACTGATCGTTATCGTTGAACGATAACGTTCAGTGTGTAACACACTATATAATTCAATGAGTTGTTTATTGCTGGCAGTTCAGTATCATCCAGTCTGTACCTCTTAAATGGGGAGAGCAGAACAGTTTACTATTATTATTATTATTATTATTATTAATAATAATATTATTATAATACTGTAATTATCAGTCAGTTTAGTATGTGTGTTTATTATATACAGTATTTGTTTTTTGATTAGGTAGAAGTCTTGTTTTGACAGATACTTATTTACATGTAAAATACATACTTTTTTTGTATTTGCCTATGCTATATATGTTTGTTATGTATAGTGGATTTTGTGTGTGTGTATGTATATATATATATATATATATATATATAGATAGATAGATAGATATAGATATATATATGTGTGTGTGTATGTATGTATATATATATATGTATATATATATAAAATCCTGTACATAAATACTTGCACACCCTTTTCTTTGTATATAAGGTGCTCCTTAAGTTCTGTACCATTACAGTCCAGATAAATATAAAGGTTTGTAGAGAAGGGCACTCAATCCAGATTTGAAAAAAATTGTCTTTTAATATCACCCAACCAGGGCACTTAAGTGCCCTGGTTGGGTGATATTAAAAGACAATTTTTTTCAAATCTGGATTGAGTGCCCTTCTCTACAAACCTGTATATATATATATATATATATAAAAAAAACTTAAATAAAATTTGCGTGGGGTCCCCCCTCCTAAGCATAACCAGCCTCAGGCTCTTTGAGCCGGTCCTGGATGTAAAAATACAGGGGGAAAAATGACTGTGGTTCCCCGTATATTTAAACAACCAGCACCGGGCTCTGTGCCTGGTCCTGGTGCAAAAAATACGGGGGACAGAAAACGTAGGGGTCCCCCGTATTTTTAACACCAGCAACGGGCTCCACTAGTCAGAGAGATAATGCCACAGCCGGGGGACACTTTTATATTGGTCCCTGCGGCCCTGGCATTAAATTCCCAACTAGCCACCCCTGGCCGGGGTAGCCGTCCAGCCACTCAAGGACGCAGCGGCACTACATTATGTCCAATGGTGGGAACTTTGCGGTCTGCGGTAGACCGCGAGGTTAAGTGGGGCCAACCACAAGAGTGACCCCACTTAACCTCGCAGTCTACCGCAGACCGCAAAGTTTCCACCATTGGATATAATGTAACTTAATTTAAAAATGAAAAAGAGCGCTAGGGTGTATGGAACAAAATAATTAAATGTTAGAACTTGCGGCACCTGTAAAAAAAAAAAAAGGGTTGGTTAGTATCAATAATGTTTACACTCTTTTGAGTGAATAATTGGGTAGCAGATGTTACACGGTTTTTTTGTACGTGGTATGATGGCTCTTACCCCTATCTTTCCCTATCCGGAGTGATAGCTGAGCGGCTGTTAGATGGCGGCCGCTTCCGTTGTTGAGGCTGATGGCAGGGCTCCGGCGTGCTTTACCCCCGCTGCATCCAGCGGGCTGTGGAACGCACGCTGTCAGTCTCTTCCTCCTGCTATGGGTGATGACGTCTCCGTGATGCGGCCAGGCTCGGCCGTGTTTAGCGCTATCCCAGATGAATGTTAAGAGTGTTGAAAGTTCTCCAAATGGCTCCAATGCGTTTCATGCGACAGCAGCGCACTTTTTTAAGGAGTGTAATTAAAAACTATGTTTTTATTTTGGTTAGTTATTACTAAAAATACCGTAACTTCCGCCCAGAAGTGGTCATGCCATTTAGCGGGAACCACATGTTCCTAAAAAATTCATAAAAAATATATTAAAATTACTAATACATATTTTTAGGTGCCACAAGTGTACGGTTCTAATAGATTTTAACATATAATGGTCTAATGAGGAAAGAAATATAGTTTTTTTTTTTTTTTTTTACTATAATAGTAGGTAAGAGTTTATTTTATTCTTACATAAAAAAGGGGAAAAGGGGTTTAATTCATTTATATTTTATACTACACTAAAAGAAAAGGGTTTAATTCAATATCTACGTTTAACCCTCTTGGTGTTAAAGTTTTTAGATCGAAGATCCATTTTGTCTCCACTTTTTTTAGTTCTTCTGATATGTCTCCTCCCCTCCAGTTTTTTTCTACTTTTCTGATGACCAAGAATTTCATTCCAGCTGGATTTCTGTTGTGTACCTCCGAAAAGTGTTTTGATACATTATGAGTTGCTAATCCTCTTTTTATATTATTGATGTGTTCCGCAAATCTGACTTTGGCTGTTCTTTTTGTTTGTCCAATGTATTGTAATTTGCAAGGACACTCTAAAAGGTAGACGACTCCTTCTGTTCCACAACTAAGGAATTGATTAATGTGATATGTTTTTCCTCTAGATGTGGATTTAAAACTTGTTTGTTTTTTTTTTGTTTTTTCACTAATAGTACACGCTTTGCAATTTAAACATTGATGGAAACCTTTCATCGTAGGGTTATTCCCATTCTTTTCTGTTTGGTGAAGATGGCTTTTCACAATCGTTTGTTTCAGTGATTGTGCCCGTCGATATATAATTCTAGGTTTCTCTGGTAGGATCTTCTTTAGGGTTTCGTCCAATTGTAAAATATGCCAATGTTTTCTGATCATAAATTTCTGAGACAAAATGGATCTTCGATCTAAAAACTTTAACACCAAGAGGGTTAAACGTAGATATTGAATTAAACCCTTTTCTTTTAGTGTAGTATAAAATATAAATGAATTAAACCCATTTCCCCTTTTTTATGTAAGAATAAAATAAACTCTTACCTACTATTATAGTAAAAAAATAATACTATATTTCTTTCCTCATAAGACCATTATACGTTAAAATCTATTAGAACCGTACACTTGTGGCACCTAAAAATATGTATTAGTAATTTTAATATATTTTTAATGAATTTTTTAGGAACATGTAGTTCCCGCTAAATGGCATGACCAGTTCTGGGCGGAAGTTCCGGTATTTTTAGTAATAAATAACCAAAATAAAAACATAGTTTTTAATTACACTCCTTGAAAAAGTGCGCTGCTGTCGCATGAAACGCGTTGGAGCCATTTGGAGAACTTTCAACACTCTTAACATTCATCTGGGATAGCGCTAAACACGGCCGAGCCTGGCCGCATCACGGAGACGTCATCACCCATAGCCGGAGGAAGAGACTGAGAGCATGCGTTCCACAGCCCGCTGGATGCAGCGGGGGTAATGCACGCCGGAGCCCTGCCATCGGCCTCAACAACGGAAGCGGCCGCCATCTAACAGCCGCTCAGCCATCACTCCGGATAGGGAAAGATAGGGGTAAGAGCCATCATACCACATACAAAAAAAACCGTGTAACATCTGCTACCCAATTATTCACTCAAAAGAGTGTAAACATTATTGATACTAACCAACCCTTTTTTTACAGGTGCCGCAAGTTTTAACATTTAATTATTTTGTTCCATAAACCCTAGCGCTCTTTTTCATTTTTAAATTAAGTACCATTTTTATAAGAGCTGCTTATAACTAGAGATGAGCGGGTTCGGTTTCTCTGAATCCGAACCCGCCAGAACTTCATGTTTTTTTTCACGGGTCCGAGCGACTCGGATCTTCCCGCCTTGCTCGGTTAACCCGAGCGCGCCCGAACGTCATCATGACGCTGTCGGATTCTCGCTAGGCTCGGATTCTATCGCGAGACTCGGATTCTATATAAGGAGCCGCGCGTCGCCGCCATTTTCACACGTGCATTGAGATTGATAGGGAGAGGACGTGGCTGGCGTCCTCTCCATTTAGATTATAAGAGACTGAGAGAGATTTACTGGAGTTGACTAGGAGGAGTACTGTTACTGTAGAAGTGTAGAGACTGAGTGGAGAGAGTTTACTAGTGAGGACAGTGCAGTTTACTTTATAATCCGTTCTCTGCCTGAAAAAAGCGATACACAGCACACAGTGACTCAGTCACATACCATATCTGTGTGCACTGCTCAGGCTCAGGCCAGTGTGCTGCATCATCTATTATCTATATATAATATATATATCTGTCTGACTGCTCAGCTCACACAGCTTATAATTGTGGGGGAGACTGGGGAGCACTACTGCAGTGCCAGTTATAGGTTATAGCAGGAGCCAGGAGTACATAATATATTATATAGTGAGTTACCACCAGACACACAGTGCAGTTTATTTAATATATCCGTTCTCTGCCTGAAAAAAGCGATACACACAGTGACTCAGTCAGTCACATACCATATCTGTGTGCACTGCTCAGGCTCAGGCCAGTGTGCTGCATCATCTATATATATTATATATCTGTCTGACTGCTCAGCTCACACAGCTTATAATTGTGGGGGAGACTGGGGAGCACTACTGCAGTGCCAGTTATAGGTTATAGCAGGAGCCAGGAGTACATAATATTATATTAAAATTAAACAGTGCACACTTTTGCTGCAGGAGTGCCACTGCCAGTGTGACTAGTGACCAGTGACCTGACCACCAGTATATATAATATTAGTAGTATACTATCTCTTTATCAACCAGTCTATATTAGCAGCAGACACAGTACAGTGCGGTAGTTCACGGCTGTGGCTACCTCTGTGTCGGCACTCGGCAGCCCGTCCATAATTGTATATACCACCTAACCGTGGTTTTTTTTTCTTTCTTTATACATACATACTAGTTACGAGTATACTATCTCTTTATCAACCAGTCTATATATTAGCAGCAGACACAGTACAGTGCGGTAGTTCACGGCTGTGGCTACCTCTGTGTCGGCACTCGGCAGCCCGTCCATAATTGTATATACCACCTAACCGTGGTTTTTTTTTCTTTCTTTATACATACATACTAGTTACGAGTATACTATCTCTTTATCAACCAGTCTATATATTAGCAGCAGACACAGTACAGTGCGGTAGTTCACGGCTGTGGCTACCTCTGTGTCGGCACTCGGCAGCCCGTCCATAATTGTATATACCACCTAACCGTGGTTTTTTTTTCTTTCTTTATACATACATACTAGTTACGAGTATACTATCTCTTTATCAACCAGTCTATATATTAGCAGCAGACACCGTACAGTGCGGTAGTTCACGGCTGTGGCTACCTCTGTGTCGGCACTCGGCAGCCCGTCCATAATTGTATATACCACCTAACCGTGGTTTTTTTTTCTTTCTTTATACATACATACTAGTTACGAGTATACTATCTCTTTATCAACCAGTCTATATATTAGCAGCAGACACAGTACAGTGCGGTAGTTCACGGCTGTGGCTACCTCTGTGTCGGCACTCGGCAGCCCGTCCATAATTGTATATACCACCTAACCGTGGTTTTTTTTTCTTTCTTTATACATACATACTAGTTACGAGTATACTATCTCTTTATCAACCAGTCTATATATTAGCAGCAGACACAGTACAGTGCGGTAGTTCACGGCTGTGGCTACCTCTGTGTCGGCACTCGGCAGCCCGTCCATAATTGTATATACCACCTAACCGTGGTTTTTTTTTCTTTCTTTATACATACATACTAGTTACGAGTATACTATCTCTTTATCAACCAGTCTATATATTAGCAGCAGACACAGTACAGTGCGGTAGTTCACGGCTGTGGCTACCTCTGTGTCGGCACTCGGCAGCCCGTCCATAATTGTATACTAGTATCCAATCCATCCATCTCCATTGTTTACCTGAGGTGCCTTTTAGTTGTGCCTATTAAAATATGGAGAACAAAAATGTTGAGGTTCCAAAATTAGGGAAAGATCAAGATCCACTTCCACCTCGTGCTGAAGCTGCTGCCACTAGTCATGGCCGAGACGATGAAATGCCAGCAACGTCGTCTGCCAAGGCCGATGCCCAATGTCATAGTACAGAGCATGTCAAATCCAAAACACCAAATATCAGTAAAAAGCCTCTTTTTTTTCTTTGCGTCATGTGCTGTTTGGGGAGGGTTTTTTGGAAGGGACATCCTGCGTGACACTGCAGTGCCACTCCTAGATGGGCCCGGTGTTTGTGTCGGCCACTAGGGTCGCTAATCTTACTCACACAGCTACCTCATTGCGCCTCTTTTTTTCTTTGCGTCATGTGCTGTTTGGGGAGGGTTTTTTGGAAGGGCCATCCTGCGTGACACTGCAGTGCCACTCCTAGATGGGCCCGGTGTTTGTGTCGGCCACTAGGGTCGCTAATCTTACTCACACAGCTACCTCATTGCGCCTCTTTTTTTCTTTGCGTCATGTGCTGTTTGGGGAGGGTTTTTTGGAAGGGACATCCTGCGTGACACTGCAGTGCCACTCCTAGATGGGCCCGGTGTTTGTGTCGGCCACTAGGGTCGCTAATCTTACTCACACAGCTACCTCATTGCGCCTCTTTTTTTCTTTGCGTCATGTGCTGTTTGGGGAGGGTTTTTTGGAAGGGACATCCTGCGTGACACTGCAGTGCCACTCCTAGATGGGCCCGGTGTTTGTGTCGGCCACTAGGGTCGCTAATCTTACTCACACAGCTACCTCATTGCGCCTCTTTTTTTCTTTGCGTCATGTGCTGTTTGGGGAGGGTTTTTTGGAAGTGCCATCCTGCGTGACACTGCAGTGCCACTCCTAGATGGGCCCGGTGTTTGTGTCGGCCACTAGGGTCGCTAATCTTACTCACACAGCTACCTCATTGCGCCTCTTTTTTTCTTTGCGTCATGTGCTGTTTGGGAAGGGTTTTTTGGAAGGGACATCCTGCGTGACACTGCAGTGCCACTCCTAGATGGGCCCGGTGTTTGTGTCGGCCACTAGGGTCGCTTATCTTACTCACACAGCGACCTCGGTGCAAATTTTAGGACTAAAAATAATATTGTGAGGTGTGAGGTATTCAGAATAGACTGAAAATGAGTGTAAATTATGGTTTTTGAGGTTAATAATACTTTGGGATCAAAATGACCCCCAAATTCTATGATTTAAGCTGTTTTTTAGTGTTTTTTGAAAAAAACACCCGAATCCAAAACACACCCGAATCCGACAAAAAAAATTCGGTGAGGTTTTGCCAAAACGCGTTCGAACCCAAAACACGGCCGCGGAACCGAACCCAAAACCAAAACACAAAACCCGAAAAATTTCAGGCGCTCATCTCTACTTATAACAAGCGCAGCATTATCTTTGTTTTGGATATAATGTAGCGCCACTGTGCTACATTGTATCCACAGTACACCGCCTGACTGACAGTGCAGGAGTGCACAGCCAATCAGGAGAATGCCATGACATGGCACTCCCTGATTGGCTGAAGGGACCCTCTTTGACAGGAGTCACGGGGGGTCCCGACATTCGGGGAAAGGGGTTCCATGTGTAAACATGGGACCCCTTTCAGTGCGTGGACCGGGTATTTCGTTTTTTTATTTTAACAAGTACATGGATTATAACTTTTAAGAAGAGGACAGATCTACACCGGATTCTTTGTAAGTATAATTTTATTTACAGGTACCCCTGGATTCTACTGAACAAGAGGACCGAGTGCTTAGTGTCAACATAGGTAAGTACAGTATGTGTGTATGTAAGTAAGTAAGTGTGCATGTATGTTGATTAAACTTTTACTTTCACGGTGTCTGTGTTTTGTTTTTATTTGGGTATTTTTTTTGTAGTAGAACTACAGGTACCAGCGGGCCGGTTTCCCCCTGCATGCTGGTACTTGTTGTTCTCCAAGTACCAGCTGGCGGGGGAGGCTTGCTGGGACTTGTAGTTCTGCTACAAAAAGCAATATTCTTTTTTTACACAAAAGGCTATCAGCCTCCCATCCACCGCCCACGGATGGGGGGGGAGGGGGGACAGCCTCGGGCTTCACCCCTGGTCATTGGGTGGCTGAAAAGGGGGACCCCTTGATTTAAGGGGTCCCCACTCCTTCAGGGTACCCCGGCCAGTGGTGTCAAGTTGGGGATTTAATGCCAGGACCGCAGGGACTAATATAAAAGTGTCCCCCGGCTGTGGCATTATCTCTCTGACTAGTGGAGCCCGGTGCTGGTGTTAAAAATACGGGGGACCCCTACGTTTTTTGTCCGCCATATTTTTTGCACCAGGACCAGGTGCAGAGCCCGGTGCTGGTTGTTTAAATATGGGGGGGAACCACAGTCATTTTTCCCCCTGTATTTTTACAACCAGGACCGGCTCAAAGAGCCCGATGCTGGTTATGCTTAGGATGGGGGAACCCACGCATTTTTCTTTTAATGATTTTTAACTCTTTCACACCCCTTCCCACTGATAAACATGCACGGATCTCACTGATCCGTGCATGCCTATCAGAATACAGTAAAAAAAGCAGGTCTATTTGAAAACTGCTTTTTTTACGATTTGTACTTTTTCACGGCAGTGTTTGGCTATTGCCGGCAGTGATTGTGAATACGACTTTTTAGTAAATTACCGAGTTGTATAAAATAACAGGCGTGTTTGACCGATGGTGTATTCATTCGTATTTTTTTTTCTCTGCCTTCAAGAAAAATACGAATGCCCTCATCACTGCCGAGATTTGTGTTTAGTAATTTCCCGAGATGACCCTTTGAAAACCCCCCACAAAATCGGTCAAAATCGGGAGCTTAGTAAATATACCCCCTTGGGTGACATCACATCTACCCCCTCCTTTACCCCCGGTTGGAGTACCTCTGTTGTCATACAGGGACACCCCACCAAGTGACAAAACAAAACCCAACTCCACTCACAGGGTGGGATTCAACACACGGTCACAGGAGATCCCAGGCCATCCGTTGTCCAGGGAACAGCAGGATTGCATCACCACGCAAAAGCGTGGCTGCATCGTCCATCACCTTGGAGACAGGACCGCATCCTAAGCCAACATAAAACATCAATAACAGATGCTTATATAAGTAACAAACCTGAAATACAAAATACTGTAGCTACATAGTGTAAATCATGAATAAACCTAATGCCCACCTTAATGTAGACAACATAGCAAGAAATGTATAATAAAAAAATAACAAAAACAGCAGAGTGTAATATAGTTACTGGTAGTATGTATGTATGTATGTATGTATGTGTGTGTGTGTATATGTGTATATATATATATATATATATGTGTGTGTGTGTGTATATATATATATATATATATATATATATATATAAAATCAGCAAAAGGTGTGGCACTCAAGCTGATTCTCCATAATTAAGAGACACACGGTCCTGAGTTTCAACATTTCAAACTTTATAGTTTGTAATCAGGAATTAACATACAACATGCAAAAGCATACATTTATATACAAGTGCACAACAGAAATGATCCAATGTCGATTTACTGAATGCCCACTCCACAGGGCACATTGAATAATGACATTATCATCAGCTTTGTTACACAGGTGTGTAATCACCAGAGGGTGACCAAATAAAACACATTTTTTTATTATTAAAAACAAGTAATGACCAAAGGAATGTGAACATGCAAAAATACATTACACAAAACATCATTATACAACAGAATAATGACACAAATAAGGTGCTCTGGGATCCACACAGTAACCCCTTCAATGCTGAAAACAACTAATGCACAACAGGGAATAGACGGCAAAAGTGTTAATTACCTGCTTATAAAATTTTTAGTTAGAGCAATAGAAATTCAGTGGAGGCCAGAGTAAGAAATATTTTCATTTAAGCCCTTAGGTAAGAGAGTATTGAGTCGGTGTATCCACCGTGCCTCGCACCTAAGGAGCTGTAGTGATCTATTCCCACCCTGTTTATTAGGGATGATAGTGTCTATCATACAATATTTCAAACTAGAGTGTGTGTGTCTTGCTGCGGCAAAATGTCGTGCCACAGTCTAATCACTAACTCCAGATTATAATGCAGACTCTATTGCCCTACGATGATTGGCCATCCGCTCCTTAAATTTAGATTCACTTTTCCCTATATAGCATAAGCCACACGGGCATAAGATCTGATAAACAACAAAAGTGGAATTGCATGATATTGATATTCCTTGGTCTTTTCAGGCATCCAGCATACATCCGCTAAGATATCTCTTCTGCCTCTTCCTTTCCTGAACCCTGTTTTTATTTCAGGCAATTTATGCTCCATATACAATTGTATACAATCATCCATTGGATGAACTTGAGCAAGATTATTCTAGCATGTGGAATAAGAGCAATTGTGGTATGAATGTAAATCTTTTCCACTCCTTAGGCAATGATGATGTCTTCCAAATTTTGCTGGCAAAGTTTTGTAAGTGTTGTGATAGCCAATTCAGAGTTCTGCAGGAATTCAATAGGAATACCATTAGTGCCTGGTGTTTTGTACTGTGTACACATTATACCTTCATTAAAAATGCATCACAGAGTTTGTATAGTGCATACTAGTGTTTCAGAATGTAACTTATTTATACACTTCGCTGCAAAGGACAACTTTGACTTATCCTAAGAACTGAAGGAGTTCAAATGGATAGGTAGCATCTAAAAGTCTGCCCCTTAAAAGTGTTGTTGCTCTGCCATAGTAGGGGTGGGGCTTGATGATGATATCACACGAGGATCGTAATGACATCATTAAGCTCTTCTCAGGCAAAATATTGCAGATATTTTTAAAAGTCACAAAATATGGGATAGAGCATCAACAGCATCCCTCACCCTGGCATCCGTGCTATGATGTGACACCTGAGAAGCTATTTTCTGTTGACAATGTCTTATCAAAAGAGAACTGCAGTACCCTTCACTGTAGAAATCATTATGAAGTCCAGGGATGGGGGAATGTAACCCATATCCTGGCTTTAATAAATTAGTAGAGATGAGTGGGTTCGGTTTTACTCGGATTAACTCAGTTCTCAAAACGGCATCTTATTGGCTCACGGATGCCTCTTGTTTTGGATAGCCAATAAGATGCTGTTTTGAGAACCGTGTAAAACCCGAACCTGCTCATCTCTAGAAATTAGTAGCATAATTATTTAAAATGATGTAGCCCCTTAGTGGGTATTGTATGGTGATCACCAGTTAATACTTAATAAACGGTATGCTGAAAGAATTACCAGCTGTACAACATTGGACAGAAGTGTAAAAAAATGCCTGTTTCCAGGTGTGTCATTTGAATCGAGTAGACTGCTTGTAAAGGGTGGCGTGACTTGGACACTTAGAGTGAAAGGGGGCATGGCTTGGATGCTGAGCAAAGTGGAAGCAGCATCATTGAGCTCCAACGACATCTCACTGTGTGTTTCTACCCAAATACATTTACTCTACCTAATAGCTCCCAGAGGAATAATTTACAAATATTTGTCCTGCCTAAAAGTTTGTGGGGCCCTGACATGGATACATTTCTCATCCATACCTTCACTTTTGAGAGGGCACACTCTCTAGGCAAAACCCAATACTCTGCCAGCCCTGCAGACGCCATTTTTTGTTTTCTATTCTTTTGAAAGTGTAAATGATGGATATAAAATCAAACTTTTTTTTGACAGGTTATAAGAATGTCTAATCTGTAATTTGATGCCTTTGGGGGATTTTGCCATCTTTCCTTGGCTTCTTTTTACCCATTAAAATAAATTTTTGCCTGGGGTGCCCAAACTTTCAATCCCCACTGTGTGTGTGTGTGTGTGTGTGTGTGTGTGTGTGTGTGTGTGTGTGTGTGTGTGTGTGTGTGTGTGTGTGTGTGTATAATATATATATATATATATATATATATATATATATATATATATATATTTTTTTTTTTTTTTTTTCAAAGTAAGCCTCGTGGTCATTCATTAAAGTGCAAGAATTTTAGAACAGGTAGAAATGACGTACAGGGGCACCACTTTTCAGCCCATTATGCATGCCATCAAAATAGAAGCAATTTTGTGTCAAGGTTAGTTGCAACAATTTTAGAAAGAATTTGATCTCTGGTGCTTTAGTTGTCATGTTATCATACAACAATTTATAGTCAAGCTACAACATCCATAGCACACATTAGAGTATAATTTGGAATTGTTAGTAGATTATGTAATTTCAATCAGGGCAGTAACTAGGTGCGTGCAGAGTATGCCACTCCACATAGTGCTGCATGGCAGGGGACGGTGTTGACAGCACTTGTCAATTATCTGTTTTAATTACTTTCACTTGTAGCTTCCCCCTTTTTGGAAGCCAGCAACTCCTGACTGCCCCTGTCTCCTACCGCCACCATTTCCATTGCTAATACCTATACAACATTCATGAACTTAACTTGAGAGCTCTTTGTTATTCAGGCACACTGTCCTTTATTACATTTCAAGATGCTGGCATACCCGAGATTCAAACCCATTGCCTGTGGCATTGCAGTCAGAGAATATTCATTGAGTTTTCTGCCCTTGCATAGAAAGCTAGAGAATTCTAAGCTAGAGAATTCTATTTGAAGCTCACATTGTACTTTGTGAAAAAATGATCAGCATTGCAGCTGAGCAGATCTACAGTATGTAGTTTGTGTCTGCAGCGGATTGGATGTGTAGCTGCACACTACAAGTCTCTTAGTTTTTATGCAGGATCAAATAGCTCAATGAGTAGGGTGTTGGAATTCAACAGGTTATGGTGTTGAATCCTGGGTATGGCAGTATATTGAAATGCTATTTAATAAAGGGTGTTGTAACTGTATAACAGCAAGCTCTCAAGTTAAATGCATGAATGTGGTCTCCTGAGGGATCTCCTCCCAGACCTGGACTAAAGCATCCGCCAACTCCTGGACAGTCTGTGGTGCAACATGCAGAGGCGTCACTAGGGTTGGTGTCACCCGGTGTGGTAACTCACGGTGTCACCCCCCATGCCACCCTCCCGTATCACAATACACGGAACCCTTAGTTATGTTTTTGTACTAGTTTTCACATTATAACACACAGAATGAGTCAAAAATCACATTATAGCACACTGCATGAGCCAAAATTCACATTTTAGCACACGGCATAAGCCGAAATTCACATTATAGCACACTGAATGAGCCGAAATTCACATTATAGCACACGGTATGAGCCGAAATTCACATTATAGCATACTGTATGAGCCGAAATTCACATTACAGTACACTGAATGAGCCGAAATTCACATTACAGCACACGGTTTAAGCCGAAATTCACATTATAGCACACTGTATGACACAAAATTCAGGGAGAGTGACAGCAGGGACAGGGACAGAGAGACAAGGAAAGTGACAGCAGGAGCAGGGAGAGTGACAGCAGGGACATAGGAACAGGGAGAGTGACAGATTGACTGGGAAAGTGACAACAGGGACAGGGAGAGTGACAGATGGACAGGGAAAGTGACAGCAGGGACATAGGGACAGAGAGAGGGACAGCAAGGGCACATAGTAGGGACTAGGGCGAGAGAAAGGCAGCAGGGTAAGATTACCTATTTAGCAGCGGCGGTGCTGAGGATGCTGTGGTCTGCGGGGCGGTGGATGAGATGGCTGTGATTGGCATGGTGCAGAGGAGGCGGAGGTGCAGAGAAGGACTGAGGGCAACGGTGGGGTGGCTGAGGGCAGCGCCGGTGTAGTGGAGGAGGAGGCAGAGGGCGGCGGCGGTGCAAGGAGGAGGAGGCTGTGGTCGGCAGCACTGCAGCTCCTATGACCGCGGCGCTACTATTTTGCGGACCGGCAGCCAATCAGGAGCGGCCGCGTGGCAAGAGCTCAATGTGGCGGCGGAGGTATTCAGACTCATACATACATATATATATATATATATACACACATATGTATATATATATATATATATACACACACACACACTCAAAACATTTTTTTTTATTCAAAACATTTTTTTTTACTCAAGTAATAATGGTTTATAATGTAATTGTAAACTGTAAAACATTGAATCAAACATACACACCCTCTCTCAGCTGAAACAGCTCACAGCCAGCCAGAGAAGAAGGCAATGAGGTGCGCACTTTAGTCCCTGCAGTACAGCTCCCTCTGGTAACGGCCGTCCTCCCTGCCCAGCAAAGTCTCCTCCCATTCTCCCTCCCAGCAAGGCATGCGGTGCAGGCGTGCGTATGACGTCACTCGTGACGTACAGCACCCGGCAACAGTTTATAGCTCATCACCATGGTGATAGTAGTACGGACCCGGTCACCGTGGCGCCGCGGCGGTGTACAGGCGGGCCGGTGTGTATATCACCGCTGTCCGGTGATGAAGTCGGCGGGGGTGCGGTGCTGGGGAGGAATAAGTGTGGGTGCAGCCGCAGACGTATCTGTGGATGGGTGTGCGGGTGTGCAGCTCTTTTTGGTGTCACCCCATTGAAGGGTGACACCTGGGTGCGGGCCGCACCCCCCGCACCCCCCTCATGACGCCTCTGGCAACATGGCGTTGGTGGATGGAGCGAGACATAATGTCCCAGATGTGCTCAATTGGATTCAGGTCTGGGGAACGGGCGGGCCAGTCCATAGCATCAATGCCTTCATCTTGCAGGAACTGCTGACACACTCCAGCCACATGAGGTCTAGCATTGTCTTGCATTAGGAGGAACCCAGGAACCGCACCAGCATATGGTCTCAAAAGGGGTCTGAGGATCTCATCTCGGTACCTAATGGCAGTCAGGCTACCTCTGGCGAGTACATGGAGGGCTGTGTCCCCCCCCCAAAGAAATGCCACCCCACACCATTACTGACCCACTGCCAAACCGGTCATGCTGGAGGATGTTGCAGGCAGCAGAACGTTCTCCTTGGCGTCTCCAGACTTTGTCACGTCTGTCACATGTGCTCAGTGAGAACCTGCTTTCATCTGTGAAGAGCACAGGGCGCCAGTGGCGAATTTGCCAATCTTGGTGTTCTCTGGCAAATGCCAAACGTCCTGCACGGTGTTGGACTGTAAGCACAACCCCCACCTGTGGACGTCGGGCCCTCATACCACCCTCATGGAGTCTGTTTCTGATCGTTTGAGTAGACACATGCACATTTGTGGCTTGCTGGAGGTCATTTTGCAGGGCTCTGGCAGTGCTCCTCCCTGCACAAAGGCGGAGGTAGCGGTCCTGCTGCTGGGTTGTTGCCCTCCTATGGCCTCCTGTCTACTGGCCTGTCTCCTGGTAGCGCCTCCATGCTCTGGACACTACGCTGACAGACACAGCAAACCTTCTTGCCACAGCTCGCATTGATGTGCCATCCTGGATGTGCTGCACTACCTGAGCCACTTGTGTGGGTTGTAGACTCCGTCTCATGCTACCACTAGAGTGAAAGCACCACCAGCTTTCAAAAGTGACCAAAACATCAGCCAGAAAGCATAGGAGCTGAAAAGTGGTCTGTGATGACCACCTGCAGAACAACTCCTTTAGTGGGTATTGGGGGTGTCTTGCTAATTGCCTATAATTCCCACCTGTTGTCTATTCCATTTGCACAACAGCATGTGAAATTGATTGTCAATTAGTGTTGCCTCCTAAGTGGACAGTTTGATTTTACAGAAGTGTGATTGACTTGGAGTTACATTGTGTTGTTTAAGTGTTCCCTTTATTTTTTTGAGCAGTGTGTGTATGTATGTATATATATATATATATATATATATATATATATATATATATATATAGGGTAGGGTGCCGATTCTCTTACTGGCACATGGCATAGAAAAGTCTAGCTGTGGCTCTGATTTCAATATTAAGAAGATTGTTAGGTCTTTAAGGAATGTTTCCTCCACTTGAATACAGGATTTAAAAAAGTTATCTAAAAAATGTCTATGTAGAGCAGTACAAGTTAAAGGTAAGTCCTTGGATATTTATGATGATTCATATGTCAGTTGTGGTGAATTTGAGCTGTACTATGGAGATGATCAGGAGCATGCAAAAGGTGAGGCAGCTATCTTGGCTAGCTGTTCTATTCGTAGAATTTTTGATATATCAAGGAAGGGTGGTATAAGGGGAGAGGAAAGAGAGACTTGAGCACAGGTGGTAGGATATAAATTATGTGATGGTGACACACAATAACTTTATGAACCGCAGTAATTTGAAATTATATCCTTAAGAGAAGGAGTTTTACCATACCTCATGTGGAGGTGCTCCCCTGAGAGTAGACAGTTGAAAATGTAGCAAAAGAAGACAAAGAAACTCTCATTTTTTGAGGGGCACTCATTGAAATTATTATTCCATAAAATATAACTTTTATTATTTATAGTTAAAAATTATACCACAGACCAAGACAAAGACATGGACATGTACACATTAATAAACAAAAAAGCCACACCTACATTTTCGTGTTTTACAATGTCACATTGGGAGATAAGCGTTATTGTATCAGAGCCAGTGATAGCAACACTAACACTGGTCACATAAATGATAATATTACCAATCCCCGATAATATGAAATGAATTATGGGGCAATGCAATTGGCTAGTAGAAGAACATAAATATCAGTCAATCTACTTACAAAAACTCAGCCAATTGTGATTCATGCGGCTGTCCAAAAGATACAATGGTATTAACTATACTACCAAAATTCATGACACAGCCAATATCCTCACAAATTCCGTGACATTTATTCTCTTAAAGAGGTAGTAGCGAAATATTTAATAATATAAATATTTAGATCTGTAGGATATTGACTATTTGACTTTTTTGACTCTGTGATGAAAATAATAGATCAAGGGGGAGCTGTAGATGTAGCATATCTAGACTTTAGTAAGGCATTTTACACTGTCCCACATCGCAGACTGCTAAATAAACTTGAAAGCGTGGGGGTGGATTATAAAACGGTTAAATGGATAAGAACCTGGTTGCAGGATAGGAAACAGATTGAATGGAGTTCAATATATGCAGGGAAATGTTACCAGTGGAGTACCCCAGGGATCTGTACTTGGTCCAGTTCTTTAATATCTTTGTTGGTGACATTGCAGATGGTATTGAAGGGAAGGTATGCCTTTTTGCAGATGATACAAAGATATGCAACAGGGTAGACACACCGGGAGGTGTAAAACAAATGATTGATGACCTAGGTAGGCTTGAGAAATGGTCAAGAACGTGGCAACTACAGTTTAATGCTAAAAAATGCAAAATCATGCACTTGGGTCTCAAAAACCCAAAGGCTAAATATAGTATCAAGGGTACTATAATGGTAACTACTGAGGAGGAAAGGGATTTAGGAGTCACTATTTCAAGTGACTTGAAGGCAGGAAAGCAATGCAATAAAGCAATGAGGAAGGCAAGTCAGATGCTTGGTTGCATAGGGAGAGGAATCAGTAGCAGGAAAAAGAAGTGATAATGCCACTGTATAGGTCATTGGTGCGTCCCCATCTGGAATACTGTGTCCAGTTCTGGAGACCATATCTCCAGAAAGATATAAATACGTTAGAGAGTGTACAAAGAAGGGCAACTAAAATGGTGCATGGCCTACATCACAAAACTTACCCAGAAAGGCTGAAAGATCTTAACATGTATAGTTTGGAGGAGAGAAGGGATAGAAACTTTCAAATATATCAAGGGTCTTAACAAAGTTCAGGAGGGAAACATTCTTCAAAGGAAGAGAAATATAAGAACTCGAGGATCTACACTGAGACTGGAGGGGGGGAGGTTCAGGGGAAATTTAAGGAAAAATTACTTCACAGAAAGGGTAGTGGATAAGTGGAATAGCCTCCCATCAGAGGTGGTAGAGGCTAATACTGTAGAGCAATTTAAACATGCTTGGGACAGGCATATGAATATCCTTGCAAAGAATTAAGGTTCAAAAAGGGTTGAGATTGCCTAAAGGATAAAAAAAAGGGCAGACTAGATGGGCCAAGTGGTTCTTATCTGCCGTCAAATTCTATGTTTCTATGTTTCTATGTTTCTATGATATAAATATCCAAAATATAGGTAAAGAAATATTATATATAATTCTAAATTGTCTTAGTACAAATACTATTCATTTTCCCAGTGCAGTGTAGTAGTAAGCATGCTATTGAAATTAACAAATTCCCTGCAAAAAGAGTCCAATATATAGGGCACCCTGATCAACCTCTCAATTACTGACAGAAATACTCTTAATGATTATGAACAGCAATATTAAATATATCAGAGAGCAACCTCAGGCATAATTGTATCAATGGCTGCTAGCATGTAGCCATTTAGAGGTTTAATGTAACAAAATATATTTCATCCTGTCAGAAGATATAATAGGTGTATTGTTATCCCCTGGGTCAGCAGGACAAAGAAAGATCTAAAATGATTGTTGAAAATATTCAAAGAAAAAGGCACTCCTATCATTGGTGCAGCTACTGTTTGCTGTGTGACATGCATTATACAGCAAATGAGCGTGCCCCGTCTGCATCTAAGGGTTAGAAAAAAGATGGATTGCTTCTGCCTTTGTCAAGATTACCACGGGCACCCTGATGAATCGCAGGGGGTCCTCTGGGTTATCATTAACAATGAGAGAGCATGGAAAAGGAAAATTAGACATTGATTATAGTGTTAACAAAAGTGAGTAAAGAGCACCAATTCCCTTACGTTTGTAAGCTGCTTCTCTGCATTGTGTTGAAACATTGATGCAGAGTGAGCGTTACAATCATTGCGCCTATAGTGCCTGGAAGGAAGTAGCTAGATGGCAGTGCCAGGACCCTAATGGTAGCAGCGATCATAGAATTGTGTGATATAGTTTTCATTTGCAGAATGAAGTATGCACAGCCCTGGCTTCTAGTGTGAACTGTAAAGGAAGTCACTCTCCGGCTTTGAGACACTTATTACCATATACGCCACAGCCTGGCTGCTCGGAACGTCTTGTCGGACTCGGCGATACACGCTCTGAACTCGATAAAACTTATAACATATGTATTTTTCATGAGATGGCCGGGAAAAGCAAGATAGTTCATGGGGATAAAAAATGTTGAGAATTTTTTTCTAATGTTCCAAAAAAACAGATTTTTAAATATCCAGTTGTTCTCCCCACATATTGGAGGGAGCAGCTACATTCTAATATATAATATACTGTGTATATATAGAGAGAGATAGCAGTAGAGTCACAAACTTATACATCAAATACATGGACTGTCACTCTTGGCATATGCCAAAAGGACTGATGGGCCAGTCTGGTTCCACAGAGAGCCGGGAAGGCAGTGCGTAGCCTCTGGCTCTCTGGTTCAGCCAGCGGTCTGTATGGAAATGGGGGCATGCTGAGAGTCCACGCTCCCCAGACTCGCAGAGCACCCCTGCCTAAAGCAAGCATCTCCGTGTCCACGTGACACTCCCCTCCATTCGGAGCTCCAGTCTGTCCCTGGGCCCAGCCAATCACCTGACTTGAATCCAATAGAAAATCTATGGAAAGAACTAAAGATCAGAGTTCATAGAAGAGGCTCACGGAACTTTCAAGTTCTGAAAACTGTTTGTGTGGAAGAATGGGCCCAAAGCACACCTGAGCAATGCATGAGTAGTTTCTCCATACAGGAGGTGTCTTGAAGCTGTCATTACCAACAAAGGCTTTTGTATTAAATAAATTTCAGTAAGCGTGATCAATTCTTTTTCCCTGTGTCATTTCTAACTTAATTTATATCATACATAACTTAATTTATATCAATAGTTTGATTTACTTTGCGCATGTGGATTGCATGGGTTGTGTCTGACATTTGGTGAAAATGTCATTGCAATAGTCCCATTGCAAATATATTTACTGAGAAAAATGTTAATTTGTTCAATACTTATTTTAACCGCTGTATGGTATGTATGTATGCATGTGTGTGTATGTGTGTGTATATATATATATATATATATATATATATATATATGTTATAGTTAATAAATGACTTAGTATAAAATGTTTATCCTGTCACATTGGATCTGAAACTCTTTAGTTTAGGTGAGATAAATTTACAAGTGGTGCATATTTTAGCATCACATTTAGAAGAGCCTAATATTCTACCTACTAGCCAGGTCTCTGTCATAACCAACTGATTTTGTGAATCCGTTAACCTTGGACCAACCGAAGGCATTGGTGCTGGAGTATGGTGAAAGCGGGGAGGATGAGGAAAGTTCTGTATCATATATTTATTGAAAGTCTACAATTCCAGTAAGGGGTTAAATGATAATTATTAGACACCATATGTAAACTGACATACTGCTATGAATAGCATAACGATAAGCAGGATCTGTATTAAAGATGCATTGAAGAAATGTTCATATGAATAAGATAAAACGTGTCTGAAGATTAGTGAAGAATTGTCCAATATGAATCAAAGATTGGTGCCAAACTGTAAAAGAGTGTTAACTGGATATTGTAGACAAAGATGAATAACTGTGAAAACTTGTTGCTGGCGCTTCAAGGCTGAACTGGAGAACTGTGAGGAATCGTCTTTGAATGATGCAAGAACCTAGGTAGAATACTGAAAGGAGTACTTGCAGATTGTGAAGATTATACTTGAAACACTGTGAAGAGCTGCAGCTAAAGACCACGGTGAAGAATGGGTTAAACTGAGAGTAGGATTAAGTAGAAACTTCCACAGGCTGTGTGATTATAGCAGGCAGTCAATGAACGAACAGGGTAACCTCTCATGGGACTCCGGAAATCCACTTGTTGCCACTTGGAGATCGATTGACTGACAGCACAGCAGGAAGCTGGTGGATCACTTGCGGTCAGAGCCAGTGCTTGGGTGTTCGGTGCCCCCCTGCAAACTATAAACTTTGCACCCTCCATACTTTACAAAGGGACAGCGCACATAATACCCCATGTAGTAGTGATGCTTACACACGTAACGCCCCCTGTAGCAGTGACAATTACACATGTAACACCCGCTGTACTAGTGCCGCTTACACATGTAACGACTTCTGTACCAGTGCCGCTTACACACGTAACACCCCCTGTACCAGTGACACTTACACACGTATTGCCCCCTGTAGCAGTAACGCTACAGGGGGTGTTATGTTTAACTGTCACGTTCCTGTTCAGATACTCCATTCTAAAGCTTAATTGCTGAGATACAGTAATAGAGTTTCATTAGATTTAAGTTTAACATGTGTTTAATTTAGTACTCCGTTCTCTCTTGAGTGATGGTGGTGGTTATTAATGCCACAACCCTCTGTGTGCCGCCACTTTTGGTTGTCTAAAGTTGCACCTATATGGTGCATGGTTTGTTTAATTTCCTTTTTTCCCCCGCCTTCTGTTTTTTCTCTCCCCCCCTCCCCCTATAACATTTGATGTTGATGACAGAGGATACAAGGTAGCAGGTGTTAGAGATTGCTCTCTTAAGTGTTAACATGCACATGTATATGATTCACTATCCCATTACTGGTCCATACTACTATGTAATTTTATTAATAACTCATCATGGTTAATGTTATTTCTTTGAATGTCAAGGGTCTAAACTCCCCGAACAAATGGAAACTAGCACTATCACACTTTTCCAAACTTAAAGCCCACATTATAGCCATACAGGAAACCGATTTTATGTTTTCACCCCCCCCCCCCCCCCCCACCACCTACTTCAATAACAAGTTTCCATTGTGTTATTTGTCTAATGGCCCAAGTAAAAAGGCAGGGGTAGCTATTTTAATATCTTGTTCCTGTAATTTCGTAGTGAACAAGCAGCTCTCTGACTCCGATGGTAGATATTTGATATTGGTAGGCACATTGGATGATAAACCTTTTTTAAGAAAGTTTTGTAATGTCCTCCAATCCTGTGTATTGGGATCTTTACTTCTCTTGGGGTATTTCAATATGGTAATGGAATCTAACATAGGCAAAACATCCAAGCACCGCCATCCGAAGGCTTTGCCTAAGAGTGATCACTGCTTAGTGTTTAGACGCATAACCCATGAATATGAATTATATGATGATAGGAGAGCCAAAAACACTAACGGTAGAGATTATACCTTTTATTCCCCTGTCCATGGGTCATTCTCCAGGATTGATCTAGTATTTTTAGAAAAATATATATGTACAGTATTTGCTCGCCTTACATGACAACATTGTTTGTTCCAGATACAAAGTTACTTGTTTGTTTTTTTGCTTTATTTACACATTTATTTGTATCAGGCCCCAACATTTTTACCTTTAAATTAGGGATTTTCCACAACTTTTTAATGGCTCTGGGGCTGCAAGAAAAAAAGATGCATTAAATCCTATTAAAAAATTAATAAATAAATAATAAAATTCATGATTAAAGTGGGATACACACTATAAGGTTATCTGTCCAGTCTTTCTGATTGGCACAAAAATCTGGTAATATTTTATATGGGAGCAAATGACAATTGACCATTTGCTCCCATATATGCAAAAAAAAAAAGACAAAACATGGACATTCAGACAAATTTGTTAAATCCATTTGATTTAAAGATATGGAAAGAAAGTGGTCAGCACACTTTGGGGATGTGGATATCAAGGAAAAAGGGGAGGGGGAAGGAATGGGTGACAAATTGCAAAATGTCTATTTTTGCATAGGGAGTGTCAATGATGGCTGTAAACCCCATGTGCACAATGATAATCGTGAGACAGAATAAACTGTATTTGTTTATTGTTTTGGCTTATGTGAAACCCTCTTCAGGTGTGTCGTGCAGACCACCCTTTCTAAGTGTACCCTCCTGAATGGTACACTTTTTCCCAGACCCTTGCAGTCAATATGTCTAAAATACCACTATCAGGTGTGTCTTCCAGACCACCCTT
This sequence comes from Pseudophryne corroboree, assembly GCF_028390025.1. Classification (NCBI taxonomy): domain Eukaryota; kingdom Metazoa; phylum Chordata; class Amphibia; order Anura; family Myobatrachidae; genus Pseudophryne; species Pseudophryne corroboree. The sequence continues at coordinate 162,436,711 of NC_086446.1, read as the reverse complement.
TATAAGTATACCCTCCTGATGGTATACCCTGTTCAGAAGGACCCCAGCTGGGGTTAATGTCGGGTGTACCCTGGTATGGGTCACCTTTACCATAGGTGTGGTGTGCCTATGTGCTTCTGATTAGTCTCTATTAGTCTGTTGTAAGTGAGTGTGACAGTTTGCGGCGTCCCGCCTGTCAGACTCTCACTTTTGTGCTCGGCTGGAGGTAGCTGGTGCGCCTACTGCCGGTTTCTGCAGTCCCGTCCTGCGTTGCCTCCGCGAGTCCTGTCTGTAGCTCCGGTCACCGGCTCGATTGCAGGCGCTGCTGTCTTCCTCCTGCTCGCGGGTCCCGTCTGCTACTTCCTGGTGTCTGCGTCACGTGCTGGGTCACGTGAGCGGACGAAGTTGTCCGTAATCGTATACTCTCCCTCTCCGGCCTGAGAGGGGGATCTGTGGTGTAATGACAGGGTGAAAAAGTCTGTGTTTAGGGTGTGTTTCAGGTCTCCAACGCGTTTCAGCATACGTGCCTTTTTCTAGGATTACATCCCTGATACTCTGGATTGCTTTTAAGGCAATGTCTAATCAGTGATTGGTTGTCAGTGGGTGCCACCCTCTTTGGCAATGGAATGTTCCTTGTCCATCATTTGTCAATAAAGTTCACTGAAATTCATTCAAAGTCTGTTCCATTTATCTGAATGTCTTTATGAATGCATGTATCCTAATATATGTATATTTACAGGGTTATAAATCTGAGATGAATGAATGAATGAATGATAATTATGAAGAAAAAAGGATTGGCACAGATCTTCTTTAGTGAATGTGATAAATTGCACACCCTAATGGGTTACAGATTTGCAAATAGCTGAAAAGTGTGCATAGATTAATGGTGAATGTCCACACATGTCCTTTACTCAAATATTTACGAGGAAAAGGTCGCACAAGTCATTTCTTATTTGTGTGAAGACCCCCTTTATTTCCAATTGTTATCACAGTAGTATTAATCTGTAGCGGGGGGTGCTACCTAAGGCAAAAATGAGTTATATGTACAAACAAGAGAACACAGAATTGCCTTATGATGGTGCACATGGATTCTTATAAAACGTAACTTTTAATTCGTGAATAATGAATAAAAACTTGCGAAATATTTTAAAAAACAGAGACTAGTGAAAAGATAGGAAAAGGTGTTTAAAATATGGCCCCCTGCGCACTGGTCAGCCGCCAATAACAAATATATGTATATATAATTATTAATTTATTGTATCATATTTCGCAAGTTTTTATTCATTATTCACAAATTAAAAGTTACGTTTTATAAGAATCCATGTGCACCATCATAAGGCAATTCTGTGTTCTTTTGTTTGTACTTTACTCAAATATGTAGACTCCTGTATTTTGCATGTCAGGAGTCTAATTGTTATGATAAATGAAAAGTATCCCTCACGCAGAATGGATTTGTGATCAATCTTCTATGTTCTACCCTTATTGTTACCCCTTAATGAATGATACCTGTTGCAGTGTAATATGGTCTGTCCTGTGTTTGATTGTAACTGAGGACCCATTCATCCCCCTTTACATAGAATGAACACACAGATTTTGGTAAATCCATGGGCCATAATGTGGAGGAGGGAGGGGGTCCATTTTCTGTTGTGAAACCTTCAAGTATATTCTACCTCATTACATGACTGAGGTGATGTTGTATTCTATGTTCAGACCCCTCGGTGTAAAGGTCTTCAAAGTGAAGATCCATTTGAGTTCTTCCCTATTGATTTTTTTTTTACATAGTCTCCTCCTCGCCAATTCTTGGTTACTTGCTGTATTGACATAAATTGTATGTGTGTGGGGTCTTGCATGTGTTTCTCTTTAAAGTGTTGTGATACACTGTGTCTCTCGTAACCGTTCTAGCCACATAACACCCATCCTCTACTCCCTTCACTGGCTGCCTGTACGATGGCGAATCATCTTCAAGATTGGCTTACTGAGTTTCAAAGTATTACATGACCAAGGCCCAAGGTACCTCAAACAGCTTCTGACCCCATACTGCCCCACTCGATTACTGCGATCTGTAGATGAAGGACTTTTAGCAGTACCTAAAATCTACCGTAATTCATCTGGGGGTCGAGCTTTTAGTCATGCGGTTCCGACTCTATGGAACTCACTTCCCCGCACAGTGCGAGAGGCCCCAACTATAGAATCCTTCAAAAGTAGACTCAAGACTTTTCTGTTTACTCAAGCATTCCCATAATTGTCCCTTTTAGTATCTTCATGCTTCTGTATTTTATGAAAATGTACTTCATTATTTTCTGTACTATATTATGCTATGTATCTGTTAAGCGCCTTGAGTCCTATGGGAGAAAGAGCGCTATATAAATAAAATTATTATTATTATTATTATATTTTGTATACTGTATGTTCTGCTATCCTGATCTTTAGTGTCCTGACTCCAATGTATTGGAGTCCGCATGGACATTTGATGAGGTATATGACCCTTTCGTGTGGCATGATAGCTCTTCCTTAACCATGTGTTTCTGTCCTGTGGTGTTTAAGGTGAATTCTGTAATGCTTTTGGTAGTTCTTGAGCGAACGGTCCTACAGCCTAGACACGAACCACAATGGTGGAACCCCTGTCTTTTGGTCGCACCATGTAGTTTCATCTGATGGATCTCATATGGGGGAATATGGTTGTGTACTAATTTCGTTCTTAAGTCGGGGGCCTTCCTGTACACCACTTTTGGTTGTGGGGGTAGGATTCTGGCTAGTGTCTCATCCTGCATTAGAATGGCCCAATGTTTCTTTATGCTCTGTTTGATTTTTCCAGCTGCAGTATTGTTTTGTGTCGCAAAATATATATCCTCTCCTTGCTTCGCTTGGTTCTTGTCTTTATATGTTAAAAGTGTTTCTCTATCTGTCTCTTCCAATTTCTGATGTGCCTTGTCTACAGTCTCTTTGTCGTACCTTTTTCTCAAGGAATTTCTGTTTTAACTCCTGTCCCTGTTCCTTGTAATCATCTATCTGTGTGCAATTTCTCCTCAATCGTGTAAATTGTCCTACGGGAATGCTTTTAAGCCAGTTGGGATGATGGCTACTGGTAGATAGAATATAGCTGTTCACGTCCACTGGTTTGTGGTGTGTGCGTGTTTCTATTCTGTTGTTGACAATGTGGATGTCTAGATCCAAGAAGATCGCCTTCTCTTTACTGTAGGTGGTGGTGAATTGTAAATTTTGGTCATTGTTATTAATGTAGGATATGAATTCCTGTAGGTCACTTTCCGTCCCTTTCCAAATGAACAGTATGTCTATAAAATGGCACCAGAGCACCAGGGTTGCCCCAAAGCCATGCCATGCCAGATGTTATCCTGCTCCCACTTGCTCATGAACAGGTTGGCATAACTCGGGGCAAACCTGGTCCCCATGGCCGTCCCTGTCCGCTGTTTGTAGTAAGCATTGTCAAACCAGGTATAATTATGTTCTAGGATGAATATAATGGCCTTTAGAATGAACTCTGTCTGTGTTTGTTGAAGTGTCTCGTCTTTTAGGAGAAAATGCCTTGTGCTTTCGGTGCCTTGTGTGTGTTCTATAACTGTATATAAGGATGTTACGTCGCTGGTCACCAATAGCATATCTTCTGTCCATGTTATGTCTTGCAGTAGTTGGAGTGTGTGTGTGTGGTGTCTCTGAGATATTATTTTTGTTTAGTCACATGTTTTTGTAGAAAGAAGTCTATGTACCTGGATAAATTTGAGGTGAGTGAGTTGATACCTGAAATGATAGGTCTGCCTGGCGGATGTTTTATGTCTTTATGGATTTTGGGGAGTTAGTAAAATACTGGTATGACTGGATTATTGGGAGTGAGGAAATCAAATTCTTTCTTGTTAATGATCCCTAGGGATAAACCTTCGTTTAGGAGTGTCTGTAATTCTCGTTTGTATTCTTGTGTAAGGTCTCCTGGTAGTTTGGTGTAAGTCTGTGTGTCTCCCAGTAGGCGTCTGGATTCTTGCATGTAGTCAGTTTTGTCAAGCAGCACTATTCCACCCCCCTTTTCCGCCGGTTTGATAACAAGAGTCTTGATTTAAACAATTTATCCAAATGACCATTGTTGCCAATTTTATGGCTTTTTGGTGAAAAAGGTTGATTGTCATTTGCTCCCATATATTACCAGATTTTTGCTCCAACCAGAAAGATTGGACAGAATCTTATAGTGTATGTCCAGCTTTATTGAATAACAAAAACCTTGAGCCTGATCAACTCTGGTTAACGTAGCTAATTGGATATGCACCTTTTGTATCTATATAAAAACTTCAGATAATATTGTAATTGGATCTGTTTGAATGTTCTGGTTGGTGTGGTGGTTAGAATATTTTTCTATACTACTGCTGAATCTGTTTCTCCAAAGGAATATAAAGATACCACTAGAATAAGAATCAGAAGGCTAAAAATAAGAAGATTAAAATGGTGTTTAGAAGCAAGCCTTCTTGTAGTGTCTGAGGTTCCCTTTAACAAAGCCATTTTTTATTGAGAAACCTTGTTTCTCAATAAAAATGACAGGACTTGCTGTAAACCTTGTTTCTCAATAAAAAATACAGGACTTGCTGTAAAACCAACTGGAATTTACTCTCCTCTGAGCTCTGCTCCTGCCTGCACTGACTGCAGTCTTTATATTTTGTATTGTTTTCAGCAAGTGAAATGTGTGCTCTTTCAGGTTGAGATCAGGTTATTGATTCACCCATTGCAGTACACTCTACTTCTTTGCCTAAAAAACTCTTGGGTTGCTTTGCAGTATGTTTTGGGTCATTGTACATCTGTACTGTGAAGCACCATCCAATCAACTTTGCAGAATTTTACTGAATCTAAACTGACAGCATATCTCTATACACTTTAGAATTCACCCAGCTGCTTGTGTCTTCTGTCACATCATCAATATACACTGGTGAGCCAATGCCATTTAAAGCTATGCAGGAACATGCTATCACACTGCCTCCATCGGGATTTACAGAAGATTTGGTATGCTTCGAATCATGAGCCATTACAAGCCTTCTCCAGATGTTTTTGCTCCCCCTCATTCTGGTACATGTTGATCTAAGTTTCATCTGTTCAAAGAATGATTTTCCAGTACTGGGCTGGCTATTTTAGTTGTTTTTTGGAAAAGTCTAATCTGGCTTATTTTTGAAGCTTATGAATGGTTTGCACCTTGTGGTGAACCCTCTGTATTTCCTTTTGTCAAGTCTTCTCTTTGTAGTAGACTTGGGTAATAATATCCCTGCCTTCTGGAAGTATTCTTCGCTTGCTTGGCTGTTGTGAAGTGATTTTTCTTTACGTTGGAAAGGTTTCTACAATCATCCACCACTGTTGTCTTTTGTGGATGTCCAGGCCTTTTTATGTTGCCAAGCTCACCTCTATGTTCTTTTTTGCTCAGAATGTACCAAACTGTTGATTTGCCCACTACTAAGGTTCCTGCTATATCTCTGATGAATTAATTTATTTTTGAAGACTAAGTTTCACTTGTTCCTTTGACCACATGTGGGTTGAGAGCAACAGCTTCCAAATGCAACACTTAGAATCAATTCCAGAACTTTTGCCTGCTTAATCGATGAAGAAATAACAAAGCAATAACCCAGACCTGTCCATGAAGCAACTTTTAAGTCAATACATACATATTAAACAGCTGGAATTCCTAAACCCTGCCTCCAATTTGGATATGAATACCATAAAATTTAAACTGATAGTCTGCACTTTAAAACCATGTTCATTATATATCTAATTTGTTTTGGTAAACATCTTAAATGGCAAAAATAATTCTACAGATGTGTATGTATACAGATGTGTCATTTTATGTTGTTGCAAAGATGTGTATGCATTGCAGCATACAACACTCAGCATAGCGTGACATGTGCTATGCGTATGCTCCCGTTATGCATTCACTTCAGTGGGGCTGGAAGTGATGTTATCTCTCTCTCTCTCTCTCTCTCTCTCTCTATATATATATATATATATATATTCATATCCATCTATATATCTACCTGTAATACTGTATGTATGTATCTATATATATATGTATATCTATCTATCTATCTATCTATCTATCTATCTATCTATATATGTATATATTAGTGATGAGCGGGTTCGGTTCCTCGGGATCCGAATCCCCCCGAACTTCACCCATTTTTGCACGATTCCGAGCAGACTCGGATCCTCCCACCTTGCTCGGTTAACCTGAGCGCGCCCGAACGTCATCATCCCGCTGTCGTATTCTTGCGAGATTTGTATTCTATATAAGGAGCCGCGGGTCGCCGCCATTTTTCACTTGTGCATTGGAGATGATAGTGAGAGGACGTGGCTGGCATTCTCTCAGTTTCTGTGTTCAGTGTGCTGCAAATATCAGTGCTCAGTGTGCTGCAAATATCTGTGCTCAGTGTGCTGCAAATATCTACATTCTCTGCCTGAAAAACGCTCAATATCTGTGCTCAGTGTGCTGCAAATATCTGTGCTCAGTGTGCTTTATTGTGGGGGCTGGGGACCACCAGTATTATATAGTAGGAGGACAGTGCAGAGTTTTGCTGACCAGTGACCACCAGTATTATACGTTCTCTGCCTGAAAAACACTCCATATCTGTGCTGCATTGTAGTATATAGTAGGAGCACAGTGCAGAATTTTGCTGACCAGTGACCACCAGAATTATATCAGTACGGTACAGTAGTGCACTGCTCTACCTACCTCTGTGTCATCAAGTATACTATCCATCCATACCTGTGGGGCATTTAAGTTTTTGTGCACAGTATATATATATATATATATATATATATACAGTAGTAGACAGTGCATAATTTTGCTGACCACCAGTATATAATATATAGCAGTACGGTACAGTAGGCCACTGCTCTACCTACCTCTGTGTCGTCAAGTATACTATCCATCCATACCTGTGGTGCATTTAAGTTTTTGTGCGCAGTATATATATAGTAGTAGGACAGTGCATAATTTTGCTGACCACCAGTATATAATATATAGCAGTACGGTACAGTAGGCCACTGCTCTACCTACCTCTGTGTCGTCAAGTATACTATCCATCCATACCTGTGGTGCATTTAAGGTTTTGTGCGCAGTATATATATATACAGTAGTAGGACAGTGCATAATTTTGCTGACCACCAGTATATAATATATAGCAGTACGGTACAGTAGGCCACTGCTCTACCTACCTCTGTGTCGTCAAGTATACTGTCCATCCATACCTGTGGTGCATTTAAGTTTTTGTGCGCAGTATATATATATACAGTAGTAGGACAGTGCATAATTTTGCTGACCACCAGTATATAATATATAGCAGTACGGTACAGTAGGCCACTGCTCTACCTACCTCTGTGTTGTCAAGTATGCTATCCATCCATACCTGTGGTGCATTTAAGTTTTTGTGCACAGTATATATAGTAGTAGGCCATTGCTATTGATAATATTACTGGCATATAATTCCACACATTAAAAAATGGAGAACAAAAATGTGGAGGGTAAAATAGGGAAAGATCAAGATCCACTTCCACCTTGTGCTGAAGCTGCTGCCACTAGTCATTTATGGCCGAGACGATGAAATGCCATCAACATCGTCTGCCAAGGCCGATGCCCAATGTCATAGTAGAGAGCATGTAAAATCCAAAAAACAAAAGTTCAGTAAAATGACCCAAAAATCTAAATTAAAAGCGTCTGAGGAGAAGCGTAAACTTGCCAATATGCCATTTACAACACGGAGTGGCAAGTAACGGCTGAGGACCCCTCCTATGTTTTTCATGACTAGTGGGTCAGCTTCACATGAGGATGGAAGCACTCATCCTCCCACTAGAAAAATGAAGAGACTTAAGCTGGCAAAAGCATAGCAAAGAACTGTGCGTTCTTCTAAATCACAAATCCCCAAGGAGAGTCCAATTGTGTCGGTTGCGATGCCTTACCTTCCCAACACTGGACGGGAACAGGTGGCACCTTCCGCCATTTGCACGCCCCCTGCAAGTGCTGGAAGGAGCACCCGCAGTCCAGTTCCTGGTAGTCAAATTGAAGATGTCACTGTTGAAGTACACCAGGATGAGGATATGGGTGTTGCTGGCGCTGGGGAGGAAATTGACAAGGAGGATTCTGATGGTGAGGTGGTTTGTTTAAGTCAGGCACCCGGGGAGACACCTGTTGTCCATGGGACGAATATGGCCATTGACATGCCTGGTCAAATTACAAAAAAAAAATCACCTCTTCGGTGTGGAATTATTTCAACAGAAATGCGGACAACTGGTGTCAAGCTGTGTGTTGCCTTTGTCAAGCTGTAATAAGTAGGGGTAAGGACGTTAACCACCTAGAAACATCCTCCCTTATACGTCACCTGGAGCGCATTCATCAGAAGTCATTGACAAGTTCAAAAACTTTGGGTGACAGCGGAAGCAGTCCACTGCCAACTAAATCCTTTCCTCTTGTAACCAAGCTCCTGCAAACCACACCACCAACTCCCTCAGTGTCAATTTCCTCCTTAGACAGGAAAGCCAATAGTCCTGCAGGCCATGTCACTGTCAAGTCTGACAAGTCCTCTCCTGCCTGGGATTTCTACTATGCATCCTTGAGTGTAACGCCTACTGCTGCTGGCGCTGCTGTTGCTGGGAGTCGATCGTCATCCCAGAGGGGAAGTCGGAAGACCACTTGTACTACTTCCAGTAAGCAATTGACTGTCCAACAGTCCTTTGGGAGGAAGATGAAATATCACATCAGTCATCCTGCTGCAAAGCGGATAACTCAGGCCTTGGCAGCCTGGGTGGTGAAAAACGTGTTTCCGGTATCCAGCGTTAATTCACAGGGAACTAGAGAATTGATTGAGGTACTGTGTCCCCGGTACCAAATACCATCTAGGTTCCACTTCTCTAGGCAGGCGATACCGAAAATGTACACAGACATCAGAAAAAGAGTCACCAGTGTCCTAAAAAATGCAGTTGTACCCAATGTCCACTTAACCACGGACATGTGGACAAGTGGAGCAGGGCAGACTCAGGACTATATGACTGTGACAGCCCACTGGGTAGATGTATTGCCTCCCGCAGCAAGAACAGCAGCGGCGGCACCAGTAGCAGCATCTCGCAAACGCCAACTCGTTCCTAGGCAGGCTACGCTTTGTATCACCGCTTTCCATAAGAGGCACACAGCTGACAACCTCTTACGGAAACTGAGGAACATCATCTCAGAATGGCTTACCCCAATTGGACTCTCCTGGGGATTTGTGACATCGGACAACGCCACCAATATTGTGCGTGCATTACATGTGGGCAAATTCCAGCACGTCCCATGTTTTGCACATACATTGAATTTGGTGGTGCAGAATTATTGAAAAAAATGACAGGGGTTTGCAAGAGATGCTGTCGGTGGCCCGAAGAATTGCCGGCCACTTTCGGCATTCAGCCACCGCGTGTCGAACTCTGGAGCACGAGCAAACACTCCTGAACCTGCCCTTCCATCATCTGAAGCAAGAGGTGGTAACGAGGTGGAATTCAACCCTCTATATGCTTCAGAGGATGGAGGAGCAGCAAAATGCCATTCAAGCCTATACAGCTACCTACAATATAGGCAAAGTAGGGGGAATGCACCTGACTCAAGCGCAGTGGAGAATGATTTCAACGATGTGCAAGGTTCTGCAACCCTTTGAACTTGCCACACGTGAAGTCAGTTCAGACACTGCCAGCCTGAGTCAGGTCATTCCCCTCATCAGGCTTTTGCAGAAGAAGCTGGAGAGATTGAAGGAGGAGCTAAAACAGATTGATTCCGCTAGGCATGTGGGACTTGTGGATGGAGCCCTTAATTCGCTTAACCAGGATTCACGGGTGGTCAATCTGTTGAAATCAGAGCACTACATTTTGGCCACCGTGCTCGATCCTAGATTTAAAACCTACGTTGTATCTCTCTTTCCGGCAGACACAAGTCTGCAGAGGTTCAAAGACCTGCTGGTGAGAAAATTATCAAGTCAAGCAGAACGTGACCCGTAGCTCCTCCTTCACATTCTCCCGCAACTGGGGCTGCAAGGAAAAGGCTAAGAATTCCGAGCCCACCCGCTGGCGGTGATGCAGGGCAGTCTGGAGCGAGTGCTGATATCTGGTCCGGACTGAAGGACCTGCCAACGATTACTGACATGTCGTCTACTGTCACTGCATATGATTCTGTCACCATTGAAAGAATGGTGGAGGATTATATGAGTGACCGCATCCAAGTAGGCACATCAGACAGTCCGTACGTATACTGGCAGGAAAAAGAGGCAATTTGGAGGCCCTTGCACAAACTGGCTTTATTTTACCTACGTTGCCCCCCCTCCAGTGTGTACTCCGAAAGAGTGTTTAGTGCAGACGTTCACCTTGTCAGCAATCTGAGTACGAGGTTACTTCCAGAAAATGTGGAGAAGATGATGTTCATCAAAATGAATTAGAATCAATTCCTCCGTGGAGACATTCACAAGCAATTGCCTCCAGAAAGTACACAGGGACCTGAGATGGTGGATTCCAGTGGGGATGAATTAATAATCTGTGAGGAGGGGGATGTACACAGTGAAAGGGATGAGGAATCGGACAATGAGGAGGAGGTGGACATCTTGCCTCTGTAGAGTCAGTTTGTGCAAGGAGAGATTGATTGCTTCTTTTTTGGTGGGGGCCCAAACCAACCAGTCATTTCAGTCACAGTCGTGTGGCAGACCCTGTTGCTGAAATGATGGGTTTGTTAAAGTGTGCATGTCCTGTTTATACAACATAAGGGTGGGTGGGAGGGCCCAAGGACAATTCCATCTTGCACCTCTTTTTTCTTTCATTTTTTTCCATCATGTGCTGTTTGGGGACTATTTTTTGAAGTGCCATCCTGTCTGACACTGCAGTGCCACTCCTAGATGGGCCAGGTGTTTGTGTCGGCCACTTGGGTCGCTTAGCTTAGTCACACAGCTACCTCATTGCGCCTCTTTTTTTCTTTGCATTATGTGCTGTTTGAGGACTATTTTTTAAATCTGCCATCCTGTCTGACACTGCAGTGCCACTCCTAGATGGGCCAGGTGTTTGTGTCGGCCACTTGGGTCGCTTAGCTTAGTCATCCAGCAACCTTGGTGCAAATTTTAGGACTAAAAAGAATATTGTGAGGTGTTCAGAATAGACTGGAAATGAGTGGAAATTATGGTTATTGAGGTTAATAATACTATGGGATCAAAATGACCCCCAAATTCTATGATTTAAGCTGTTTTTGAGGGGTATTTTGTAAAAAAAACACCCGAATCCGACAAAAAATTTTCAGGGAGGTTTTGCCAAAACACGGCCGCGGAACCGAAGCCAAAACCAAAACACAAAACCCGAAAAATGTCCGGTGCTCATCACTAATTAATGTATGTATGTATATATATATATATATATATATAGTGTGTACTAGCTGGATACCAGTGCCTCACTATGAAATTTCAAGTATTTCCATGTATAGCTTTAATTTTGAAGGACTTCCTGGTAAACTACATATTTAGTCTTTCCTTCAGGCTGGAGAATGGCCGGGTTGTCAGAGGAGCTGACTCTGGAACAGGCAACATACATACAGCTGGCCATGGGAGAAGCAGTCACTCTTTAGATCCACACCAGCTACTTTCAAACTCTGCCCCCTAGCTTTGTTAATGGTCATGGTATAGCAGAACTTTACCTGGAACAGCAACCGTTTGAACTGGAAATGGTAGGCTGCATGGATCAGAATGAAGACAGATTTGGGTGGATGCTAAAGAAGCCCCTAACAATCCTATATTTTAAAATGCAACAAAAATCAACAGAAAGTCAGTAAAAGAATCGTTAAAAAATGATTGTTTTTAAACCTAAATTAACATGCTGCTAAAAATATACTCACCTACTTAGGCACTTAATTTGGTAACATTTGTATGCAAAAAGCAAATCTCAATCTTATCTGGTTTAAGAGATAATTAAGAATTTATAAAAAGAAACACATTTAACCCATTTGGGGGTGGGCTTTTAAAAAATCCCTTTTTAGTGGGTGCTCACGTCACAAAACAATGCTACTGTACAAATTTCAATATCCTAGACCTCATGGTTCTGGAGATTTTGTGATGAGTCAGTGAGTCAGTCAATCAGTGGTATTTGGCTTTTATATATGTAGATAGGTCTTATGATTATATTTAATATGAGTAATATAGTGAATAGGAATGTGTCATTAATTCTAGAATTTTTTCTTCTCAGCTTAAAACGCCATATGATTAAGTCTACAACAAAATGGCCACCGGAAAAACCCTTGAAAAATGGGCACTGTATACTATATAAGAAATATTCGTGCAATTAAAGCTATTTTCACAACTATTAAAATGAAAACTTTTGTCTGCAGTACATTTTAAAGTATATTTCCCCATTTCTACACTGCCACCGTGCAGAAATATAAAAGGCGGAAGTGACGCATTGCATTCCACCGCTATTCACTATAGACTAAAAGCGGAAGTGATGCAAGGCATGCCATCTGCATTCCACCGCCACACTATGAAATCCGGAAAACACAGAGGGCAGAAGTGATGCGGTGCATGCCACCTGTGTTCCACCGCTACTTTCTATGGAACCAGGGGCCTACCCTGAATTCTATACGGCAGAAGTAATGCTATGCATTCCACCTGCGGTCCACATCATTTTTAAGCAGTTTTAAATATTTAGAATGTCTTTCTTTGCATTTATGCCTTGTATTTAGCTCCAAATATATGATCTTAATTTAGATAAAACGTAATGAGCATTCTGTACTAGGTATTATCAACTTTCTGTAGTTAATTTTGGTACTTCCTGTCCCTTGATGAAGTCTCCAGACTGAGACAAAATGCACTAGAGCATATTGCTTTGGACTTCCTTATGGACATATAAGACCATATATTTTATATGTTTTGTACATTCGTTACCTGCTATGTGTCACAGGCTGTGTGTTTTTTTACTGTGGAAATTAATATTATGTTTTTATAAAAAAGGTACCGGAATTGAAGGACCATGTTTTATATTTGCTTTTGGGTATATACTGCCCCTAATCTGACCACAATAGATACCGTTGGTACATGCAGTGTCTATACATTACACACAATGTTTTCTTCCTTTTGTCTCATTTATCCTATATATATTGTGAACAAATTGGTGGTCATTGACTGTAGATAACCAAACCAAAAGTTAAGTTTCTGAGTTTCATTTCATCATGTTTCACGTCTGCACTTGACTGATCAAAGAATCAGATAATATCATGATTGTTACACACTCTTAAGGCCCATACACACTTGTCGAGAAAATGAGCGATGTCACTCATTTTACTCCTTCCTGAGTGACGTCGCTCATTTTCTCGGCAAGTGTGAATGCTGGCAGTAACGATTGTTGCGTGGGCCCTGCGGGTCAGCAACGATTGTCGCTGTCAGCAGTACATGCATGCTCTAGCTGGACTGTCGTCCAGGAGCTGAATGCATGGCCGGCCACTGTGTGACATCACTGAGCGATATGAGCAGTCATATCACTCTTTGTGTATGGTTGGACGCCAGCCGCCTGGCCGGTCATTGGACCGAAATGCATCAACTTCTGTACCATGAATAGCTTGAAGGAAATCTCTAACATTTTTGTGACTTTTTTTTTATTCATTATTGTTTTTTATAATTTTTCGTGTTTTAACTTTGGAAGAACTTTGTATCTATCTTGCCTATGTATCGTGTTTTGTGATAAAAAATTATTTTTGGATACATGGAGTTTTACCCTTTTCTCGCTGATAAATGAAATTGGGATGCATTTACCCAGACTAAAGGTGGAATTTGTGGCGGACAACAGAGGCTCAAAGATAATAGGAGTCAACACAACTTATTTTGTGTGAGTTTGGGTACGCAATATTGACTGCCTGTTGTTGTCACTTAAAGATACCTTTATAGGAGTCCCCATTCTAACTTCTATGTGAGTTTTGGGTAGGCATGGTTGAGTTCACTTACCCAATTATTTAATTTCACGATTGTTGGAAGGGATATGATTGCATGAAGGACCATCGCATTACACATTAAAGATACCTTGATGCATCTATAATTACCTGTTTTTGTGTGAGTGGGGTATGCCCATCTCTCTCCTCTATGTACAGTATTTGTGATTATACATCTCCATTATTTTATAAGGTGGGACTACACATATAGTATTTTTTTTCTTTTTCTCTTTTTGCATGAGTTTGAAGGCAGCTCTTTGGACTATTTAGAAGTTGAGAGACGTCAACCGAATATCCTATCAATATAGTAACTATTAATGAGAGCGCAGATACAATTAAAATATAATAGTATATTTAATCATTATGTAAAGATATAACAATTAAAATGAATTCAGTGGCATAGGTCTCACAATGGAATTTGAGTGTAAGCTTTGAGACAATTAATAATTTGAGACTCCCGAGTAATTTTATTCCATCAGTAGAGCTGACTTCCCCTCACAAGAATTGGTATAATGCTCACTGCTGTTATGGGTTCCTTAGCAAATCTCCCGATATAGCAAGTCAGCGGTGATGTCAATGAGCGAATGCTGCTGTCTAGGATGCAGCAGCCGGTAGATCTTTTGGGCAGGAGGAGGTGCCATTATAGGTATCCAGCAGCCAAACTGCATCAGGACGTGGAGCCCCAAGATGGATGGTGCAACAGCAAAACGGCTTTAACCACTGAGTGCCAGAGGAGGAGGAACAAAGCGGAGTATATCCGGTATAGTCACGATCCGGCTTGTGAGATCACGCTCCATAAGAGAGCTCCCTTGATGCGTTTCTCTGCTGTGAGCAATTTAGTGGTTTCTTCTGAAGGAATAAATGGGTATGAGGTGAACCCAATATTTAAATGATCTGGTGACCAATCCACAGATTTAATTAATAATGGAATCCAGGTGTGCAACTACATAACAAACATGTGCTCATTAAATCAGACTTATAAAGCCAGTATTAAAAATATTAGTAATATAACAAAGACAAACACATATCACATATGGGTCTGTATTCCGAATTACCCACGTATAATTGTGTGTGTAGTACAGGTGATACAAACAAGCCTAATAATAATAGTAATAATAAATAGAGAATCATTTAGATAATAAGCACAAACACAATTAGGCAAACTAAATCATCCAATTAGAATGGAAACTAGTGAAAAGAATCACATGTAATGAAAAACATCAGTTTTTCGGGTATGAACATAGGAGTGGAAAAAATGGGAGGAGACCACCTTCAAACAGAAGCCACAAGAGCGGAGTCAATCACATTTAACTTGAAGGAGGTAATGGAATGATATCGGCACAATTTATTTTAAACTAAAAAGTGACAAGTAGAGGAGGAAATATGGTCAATGTATTTGTTTTTAAATATGGACAGATATTATTAAATGTGTACATGCTGATTTACTTACAGGACTAAAAGCAATACTTCAATAAATTCAATACACTTAAATTCAAGCCACTGTGGCCGCTGTATGCAATCCTTAACCTACGTACTTAATACCCAGTTAGCTTACAAAGTCCATTACTGGGTACGCACTTTGCGTACAAACGCCGCGATGAACGTACAAAGTACACGTGGTACATACACACACAATGACATGCCGTGAGCACTATACAGCTACATGTGTCTGAGATACACTTACAAATCTAGCAAGGAAAGAGACACAACACCAATTGTATTTCAAAAACTATGTTGGGGTCTAACCCAGCAATGGTTATTTAACTTAGCAGGGGGTTACAATAATAACACAATACAATAAGAGATAAAGGCTACAGTCAATGGTACATACGTTTGTTCGCCTGCGCTTTCCAGTCTGGTCCTCAATCATCAAGGTAGATGATCTTCAGAGATTGTGTGTGACCGGGCCTGCAGCTGGCTTTTTATACATTTGGTCAAAACACAATACAATAGACACTGTATGCTCTTCTTCCATTGGTTCGGGGGTGGGACATAACCTGTGCACCGGGGATCATTGGTCAGCTCGAGCGGTGGGCGATGGCTAAGACTTGAGATGTGATTTCTGTTGTTTGCATCCGAGTTCCCACCCCATGACCAGTTAAACCCCTCACATTAATCATACGTAAATCTGGTATTATTAATAACTTATTGTTGCAATATGTGACAATATTCTTATACCCACCAGATTACTGTGTATGTGACTCTGAACAATATGATCCCACACATGATATGATTTTCCATCTCCATCCTCAAGATATATATATATATATATATATATACACATATACATACACACAAATATTCCTGTTATTACAATGTGCTAGGGAACATATATATATATATATATATATATGTATGTAAATATACACACATTTCCAAGAGTTCAGACCATGAATGTTATTACCTTAGATATCTAAATGTCTGGTATGTAATTTGTCATCTATTGCTGATTGAGTTCTCTCCAGTTAAACTAGGTTCCTGGATATTGGCCCTCATTCCGAGTTGTTCGCTCGGTAAAAATCTTCGCATCGCAGCGATTTTCCGCTTAATGCGCATGCGCAATGTCCGCACTGCGACTGCGCCAAGTAAATTTGCTATGCACTTAGTAATTTTACTCACGGCTTTTTCATCGGTCTGGCGATCGTAATGTGATTGACAGGAAATGGGTGTTACTGGGCGGAAACAGGCCGTTTTATGGGCGTGTGGGAAAAAACGCTACAGTTTCCGGAAAAAACGCAGGAGTGGCCGGAGAAACGGAGGAGTGTCTGGGCGAACGCTGGGTGTGTTTGTGACGTCAAACCAGGAACGACAAGCACTGAACTGATCGCAGATGCCGAGTAAGTCTGAAGCTACTCAGAAACTGCTACGAGGTGTGTAATCGCAATATTGCGATTACTTCGTTCGCAATTTTAAGATGCTAAGATTCACTCCCAGTAGGCGGCGGCTTAGCGTGAGCAACTCTGCTAAAATCGCCTTGCGAGCGAGCAACTCGGAATGACCTCCAATGTATTTTTGTTTGTCCTGTCTTCAGATAAGACTATGACAATCCAGTATTTATTGTCTTCGACAGATACTGGACAACTCTAGAACAATGGGGGTAACCAAAGGTATTTGCCTTCTTCATAGGAGTTCAAAGCTTTGCATAAACAAGGCAGTTTGTTACATTGTGCTAGAGTTTCTAGGAGGATAATTTATGTGTGATCTGTAACTAGCTGCTAGAAGGATAAATCAGTGTGTGATTTATGCATTATATGGGTAAAATATTGAATATGGCTTTTCCGTGCGATTACAAATACCACCATAATTACTCATACCCATCGCTAATACGCAGGATCGCGGGAGCGGTCATATGCAACTTGTGAATATGTGCACGCACGGCAGAAAAAGTACGCGCACGGAGGCCATCTGTGTGTAGTTTGTACATAATGTGTGTACTGCAATATTTTCGACTTTGGCAGTCCACCCTTTGGCAGTCATCAATAACTGCCACACTTTACTACTAAACAGAAAATCTTATCTACACAATATATACAAGTTTGGATGATCGGGGAGAGTTGTATGTGGGAAATGTATAGCCTAGTGGGATAGTAAAAAGCATGTATGTATGAATCAATGTCTTAGGGGCATGTATCATCATGAAGAATATGTAGTAAGCTTCAAGGTATTGCGAAGAATACATTAAATCCTCATCCCATATTAAGGGTCTGTAAATGGGCAAACAAACACTACCGAGCTCTTTTCGCTTCTTATTCCAACAAATGGGGAGCACATTTAGTTGATGATACATGGAGGGGGAACATATGTGAATGCTACTATATGTGTTTAACACCTGTCGACTATGTGTGCCATTATCTGAAGGTTGCAGAGATGAAGATAAGACACATATATATAAAAAAAAATACATTCACATAAACATTGGGTAGGGCTGACGTCTTTTCCGGTTGGATGTTTCTGGGTAATGGGGGAAACAGAGAAAAATGGTGAAAGAAACAGGCCATTAAATTCATTTGCAATCCTTATCATAACACTGTCTCTATGGATGGGTCATAAACCAAATCTGCTGCTGTAACAATACCCTTGCTCCTTAGACTCATCAAATTTGTGCCGTGCTTGCGCCGCATTAGAATTCGAACACACCTGAATATCAGACCAATAATTATGATGACTCCCAGGATACAAAGGAGAAACTTCCCCACACTCATAATAACATTCTGTGCCCACTCTCCTAACCCTGAGAACCATTTGCGTGGGTTCAACCATGAGACCCAGCCAGTCAGTTCATTACCCACAGCTGTCAAGGTAAGATTGTGCTTCCTCCTGAACTCCCACTTCAACTGTAAGATCTCATCCATCTTTTGATCGATGATCTCCGTGGGGTCGTCAGTGCTATTCGTGATATACGTACACTTCACGCCATATTGAGTTGCCAAGGTAACACAGTACCCACCTGTCACAGCTGTAATGTAATTAAGGACCATTCTGTGCTGGATCAGTGCTTTCTTGTAAGCTTGTAACTCCCTTCCTGTATACCTGAAGGTGTCATCATACATCTCAGAGATATTATCTATCAAGTTCGCTAGCACATGGATGTACCTATAATTTATATTTCCTCTGGCAGTACGGGTGATATTTAATGCGAGAAGGAACTGAATCCCAGTGGATTCGTGGATCAAATCAGAGGCTGCGTGCTCTGCGCTATCTATGAGGTGTCTCTTGATGATGTGTTCATAGTGGGTATGAGTATAAGGAGTCTGAGCGCTGCGGTGAACGTCTTTCATTTTGTCGTGGGTTATGGTCATTACCTCTGGTAGTACTCTCCCAATATAACACAATCCCTCAGAGCTTGGAGTAAGCCACTTGTATGCTTTCCTCCCACATATGAAATAGGCATCATCTGGGAGAACATAGGGGACAAAATGTAACATCACCATATTGCAAATCTTCCAGGTAAAGAAACCATTCCCTAATTCTCTCATTTGCTCAGTACAAGTATCAGGTTGGATGATGTGGGCACAATACCCCGGCGATACTTTTCCAACCCACACTGTCTTGCGCCCACGTGTATACCTATACTGAAAATACCTCCCACTGTTGGCTATCTTGCGTACAAGTTTAGAGTCAATAGGTATCCTATCAGCTCTGTGTGAAAAGGTCATTGTCTGGATATTCCAAGTCACTTCCCAGTTTCCTGGTTTTCGGAAATTGGAAATATTAAAACACAACAGGGACCTATCTACGTTGTACTGGTGGAGCTTCAAGCTAGGGGCCCTAGATATATTGAATTTCTTGTCTACCAGTCTCCCACCCCGTAATTCGAGTACCTCATCTATTGCTAAAGGGTATGGTACTAATCCTGACATACTCTGTCCTTGAGGTACCTGTGAGCACACCCAACATTCTGTCTGGTTTAAGACCTTACCCACTAATGAGTGGTAATCACTCAACGGATGTCGGTCCAGGTCGATATTAAAGTTGGACTGACATCTCTGGATGCACCCATCTTCGACTATGTTCTCGCAATATCTACAAATACAATATTCATCAGACAATAACCCCTCACATTGCCTCCGAGCTCCATGACTACCAGAGCGCTTACTGATACCAGCCTTTACTCGAGTGATGTGCTGCTCCTAAGATCATACAAATTCTTACTCGCCATCAGAATTCATTCCAGATCCTTGCTCGACCTCTCTGTGACCCTCACCAAAACAAATTGTCCTGAGCAAAAACAGTATTACTAGCAGAACCCGAAATGCAGTCTCTTGTGATAAATCCATTTCGTTGGGGGAAAGAAGGAAAATAAGGAGGAGAAAAGAAAGGACAATGCAGAGAGGGGTGAAAAAGAAAATGATGCGACAACCATCCTTGATCTTTTTGCTCTCCGCGCTCAGGTGCCGTTCAACAGCCCTGCCTCTCAACTTTCCCGGAATAGACTCTCTAGTGATATGAGGTTCTCTTCACCTTGCTCTTTGTCACGAGTTTTCTCCGGGTCAGCGACCTTCTTGCAGTGGGACGAGTGGACCCAAGTCTCTCTTTCGGTGACCTTTAATGCTGTAGTGCTGGTTAACAAGACTTGATACGGTCCTTCCCACCTGTCAATGAGACAACCTGAGCGTAGAAAATTTCGTATCATCACATAATCCCCAGGCTCAATGCCATGACAATTACTGTTCGGTAGGTCAGGAATCACCAGCTTTAGATTTCTTTGTTGATTTCTCAGCTGCCGGCTCATCCTAACCAAATATTTCACAGTTATGTCATTATTGCACTTCAAATCATCCTGGGGGTCTATCATTACATGGGGTTATCAACCAAAAAGAATTTCAAAGAGTGATAAGTTAAGCGGTGACCTGGGAGTGGTTCTGATACTGTACAACACTAGTGGCAACGCTTCTGGCCACAGCAATCCAGTTTCAGCCATCATTTTGCTCAGCTTGTTCTTAACAGTGCTGTTCACTCGCTCTACCTTCGCACTCGCCTGTGGTCAGTATGGAGTGTGTAGCTTGCTATTAATTCCCATCAGTTTGCACATTACCTGAAAGACTTGACCTGTAAAATGGGTACCTCTATCACTTTCAATCACTCTAGGGATACCATTTCTGCACACAAATTCCTGCACAATTTTCTTTGCAGTGAACATTGCTGTATTTGTGGCAGCAGGGAACGCTTCTACCGAGTTGGAAAACACATCAGTACATACTAACACATTTCAGATTCCTACAGGGTGGTAGCTGTATGAAGTCGATTTGTATTACCTGAAAAGGTCCGTCTGTAGGAGGGATATGGGATGGCTCTGTTGGTATTGTCTAACCAATATTCTTCCTCAAGCAAATAAGACATGTCATTGCTTTCTTACCCGCATGAGAATAGAATCCTGGTGCACTCCAGTAGGCTCTTACCAGCTTGCACATACCCTCCTTGCCCTAGGTGAGTCAGACCATATGCAACCTCAGCTAGGTCTGGAAGATATGCTCTAGGGGCCACTGGCTTACCTTGTCCATCTCTCCAGAGTCCTGGGGACTCCTAACCATACCCCTTCGACTTCCAGACTTCCTTTTCCTGTATGCATCATGATAACTGGTTAGATGGAGTGCCTTATGGACAGTTCCTTCGTGTGAAAAGAAACTGCACAGATAAAGAAATCTGCAGTCAGCAATTGAACGAGATGGAATTACGATTTACAGATAAGGGCTATGATCCAATTGTAGTGAAGAGGGCTCGAGGAAGAGTTGATAATATAGAGAGAGAGAAGATGCTAGAGGATAAACAAAAAGGTGAACAGAAAAGTTCTAATCAGTGGGCATTTATATGTGATTTTAACAATCAACATAAAGAAATTGAACATGTTTTTAAAAAGCATTGGAACATTCTGAGAGAGGATCCCATTTTAAAAGATCAAATTCCTGAAAAACCTGCTTTTATTTATAGGCGAGCCAAAACACTAAAGGATAAATTGGTCCATAGTGCAATAGAAGATACCAAGAGATCTAGTGTTAGGACCCAGGGCTTTCATAGGTGTGGAATGTGTGTGATGTGCCGCAATGTAAAAGGGCCAAGTAAAATCAAAGATTTTGAGATAAATGGAGTGAAGTACCCTATTAAGGACTTCATCACGTGTAATACGAAAAACGTTATATATATTATGGAATGTACATGTGGCCTGTTTTATGTGGGCAAAACCACAAGGAATCTAAAGACCCGCCTTGCTGAGCACGTATATAATGTTAAGAAAGGTCTTGAGTCCCATACGTTTTCAATGCACTGTAAAACTAAACATAATTGTAACCCAAATGGAATTAAGTCCTTTTTTGGGATACAGACCATTTTAACCAACTGGAGACATAGGGATCTAGAATCAAGGTTGGCTAAAGCCGAAATGAAATGGATTTTTAAGTTGAAAACATTAGTGTCACAACTGAGGGCCTGAGCTGACGGGAGGCAGCCTCAGTTGTAGGGGCTGAGATGTACCGGAACCTGGGAGGTTGTATCAGACCCCTGGACATGTAAGTAACATAAATAATAACTGCCCGAAGGCGTGACCACGACAACTTGGATAAAAGTCAATGATGTTTATTATGACAACTCCGCAACACAGCAGCAGTAAAAGAAAACGTAAAAGTCAGCAAAGAATAAATACAGTTCCTGGGTACTACAGGATGGCAGGAGCCACAGGGCACTGGTAGTGTGAGATAGTTCTTATGATCTTCTAGATGGAAAGTCCTTACCAGGCCCGACTGTAGCAATGGAGATAACCCAGGATTGTGCCAGCTGGTGTTCCAGGAAAAGCTGGGTTGCTGAAGATAAAACAGCTGCTGTGGATACTGGCTGGAACCAGACTGTTGTTAGCACGGAGTGGATACTGGCTGGAACCAGTTAAATAATAAATGAACTTGGGAGCGATGAAATATGAACTGAAATGTAGAACTTGAGAGCGGAGAAATAATAATACCGGTGGAGAGTGGTAAAGTGTAGAAAGGACACCGGCCCTTTAAGGGAAGCTGTACTCTGCTGGAAGCTGAGCTGGAAGCAGGTAATGTTGTAGCTGGAAACAGATGAATCCACAATGGATTGGAGAGTCTGGCTACACCGCAGGTGGAATGCTGGTGCGGGTCTCTATGGTGGAAGTCTTGAGACAGGAGCTGGAACCTGGAAGACAATCACAGGAGAGAGACAAACAGGAACTAGGTTTGACAACCAAAGCACTGACGCCTTCCTTGCTCAGGCACAGTGTATTTATACCTGCAGCAAGGAAGGGATTGGCTAGGCAATTATGCAGATTATCAATACTGAGAACAGATTGGTGGAAATGATCAGCTGACAGAATCCAAGATGGCTGCGCCCATGCAGACACTTGGAGGGAAGTTTGGTTTGTAATCCATGTGCTAATGAAAACAGTAATGGCGGCGCCGGCCACCGGAGACAGGAGGCGCCAGGCTGACAGATGCACATCCAACCACGCGGACACAGCGGAGGCCGCGGCTGACGTAATCGCCACTCAGACACTCTGCATGCAGAAGTTCAGGGACGGCGGCGGAGGCCGCGGGAGACGCCATGCCAGGTGTAATATGGCGTTTACTGTGACAGCGTCCCAGAGTGACAGGAGAGGATACAGGAATGTACACATCAGGATAACAGATGGGATCCGGTCCTGGAGCGCTGAGCCAGCCTTAGGAGGCATCTGATGGGTAAGAAATGGCGTCCAGATACCCGGATCGTGACAGCACCCCCCCCTTTAGGAGTGGCCCCAGGACACTTCTTTGGCTTTTGAGGAAACTTGGAATGGAATCTCCGGACCAAGGCAGGAGCATGGACATCAGAAGCATTGGTCCATGAACGTTCCTCAGGACCATAACCCTTCCAGTCAATAAGATATTGTAGTTGACCGTAGCGGTGACGTGAGTCCAGGATCTTGGCCACTTCATACTCAACGCCTCGT
The DNA here is from genome assembly GCF_028390025.1 of Pseudophryne corroboree. Taxonomy (NCBI): domain Eukaryota; kingdom Metazoa; phylum Chordata; class Amphibia; order Anura; family Myobatrachidae; genus Pseudophryne; species Pseudophryne corroboree. Next base: position 162,413,354 of record NC_086446.1, on the reverse strand, counting down.
TGAGTTTGGACTTTCGGAGTTGGAGGAAGTGAGGAATGAAACCGATTCAAGATCAGCGGTTTCAACAGGGAAACATGGAATGTCCTGGGTATTTTTAAGAAGGGAGGCAACTGGAGTTTGTAAGCAACAGGATTGATGACTTGTTCAATCTTGAAAGGACCGATATAGCGAGGTGCAAACTTCATACTGGGAACTCTTAACCTCAAATTCTTCGTGGATAACCATACCCGATCACCCACCTTGAGAGCAGGAACTGCTCGACGCTTCTTATCCGCAAACTTCTTGTACCTGAACGATGCCTTGAGCAGAGCTGATCGTACGCTCTTCCAGATATTGGCAAACTGATGCAAGGTGATATCCACTGCGGGAACAGAAGTTGCTGGACGCGGTTGGAACTCAGGGACTTTAGGGTGGAATCCAAAGTTAGTGAAGAATGGTGTTGAAGCAGATGAAGAATGATACTGGTTGTTATGACAGAACTCGGCCCAGGGAAGTAATTGAACCCAGTCATCTTGAGAGGAGGACACATAGATGCGGAGGAAGGCCTCCAAGTCCTGATTCACCCTCTCGGTTTGACCATTGGTCTGAGGATGGTAAGCCGTGGAAAACTTTAGCTTGACTTGGAGGACTTGACATAAACTTCGCCAGAATTTGGCTGTGAATTGAACTCCTCGATCAGAGATAATTTCTTCAGGAAGACCGTGGAGTCGGAAGATCTCTTGTATGAATACTTGAGCCAACTTGGAAGCTGACGGAAGACCGGTGAGAGGAATGAAGTGTGCCATCTTGGTGAACCGGTCAACTACCACCCAGATGGTATTGAACTTGTTGCACATGGGTAAGTCTGTAATGAAATCCATCGACAAGTGGGTCCATGGTCGACGGGGAACGGATAGTGGAACCAGTTGCCCCGCAGGCGACTGGCGGGATACTTTATGTTGGGCACACTTTGGGCAAGATGCAATAAACTCCAAGACGTCCTTTTTCAGAGTTGGCCACCAATAGGACCTAGAGATAAACTCCAGGGTTTTTTGGATACCTGTATGTCCGGCAAAACGGGAAGCATGGGCCCAATGCATGAGCTTCTTCCTTAGCGTCGGCTTCACAAAACTTTTCCCTGATGGGGGCGTAGAGTCCATCCCTACCGTGGAGAATGCCAACGGACTTATAACAGGATGCTTGTCTGAAGACTCTGACTCATTTTCTTGCTCCCATGAGCGGGAAAGGGCATCGGCCTTGCGATTCTGAGAGCCCGGACAGAACTGGAGTTTAAAGTCGAACCTGGAAAAGAAAAGTGCCCATCTAGCCTGACGAGGGTTGAGACACTGTGCGCCTTTCAAATATAGAAGGTTCTTGTGGTCTGTAAGGATGGTGATTGAATGAGAAGCTCCCTCCAACAGATATCTCCACTCCTCTAGAGCGAGCTTGATGGCTAGCAACTCCTGGTCGCCAATGGCATAGTTGCGCTCCGCTGGGGAGAACTTCCGTGAGAAGAAACTGCAAGGATGTAAATGGCCATCTTTAGCCCTCTGAGATAACACCGCTCCTACTCCAACGGAGGAGGCATCCACCTCTAGGATGAAAGGAGAGTCGATGTCAGGCTGTTTCAGGACAGGCGCAGAGATGAACCTCTGTTTTAAAAGATGAAAAGCTTGCATGGCTTCTTCAGACCACTTGGACGGGTTAGCACCCTTCTTGGTGAAAGCAGTAATAGGCGCCACAATGGTGGAAAAGTCTCGTATAAACTTTCGGTAATAATTGGCGAACCCTAAGAACCTCTGGACCCCTTTGAGGGTTAAGGGTACCGGCCAATTCTGAATTGCTTGTAGTTTCTCAGGATCCATCTCTAGTCCGGAACCGGACACAATGTACCCTAGAAACGGAATGGACTTGACTTCAAAGACGCATTTCTCTAATTTGCAATAGAGATGATTGACACGGAGACGGGACAGAACCTCCTTTACCCAAAAACGATGTTCCTCTAAATTGTTGGCAAAAATGAGGATATCATCTAGATAGACCACGACATGACGGTATAGAATGTCTCTGAAGATCTCATTGACGAAATGCTGGAAGACAGCTGGAGCATTGCTCAATCCGAAGGGCATGACGAGGTACTCATAATGTCCGTCACGGGTGTTAAATGCGGTCTTCCACTCGTCACCCTCACGGATCCGGATGAGATTGTATGCACCTCGCAAGTCCAGCTTTGTAAAGATGGTAGCTCCGCTAACTCTGTCAAAGAGCTCAGTAATCAGGGGTAAAGGATAACGGTTCTTGATGGTAATGTCGTTCAAACCTCTGTAGTCGATGCACGGCCGCAGACCACCATCTTTCTTTTTTACAAAAAAGAAGCCTGCGCCGGCTGGAGAAGAAGGTCGAATGAACCCCTTTGCTAGGTTCTCTTTAATATATTCCTCCATAGAATGCGTCTCAGGCAGAGACAACGGATAAGTTCGGCCTCGAGGTGGAACCTTCCCTGGAACGAGATCAATCGGACAGTCCCATTCTCTATGAGGAGGAAGGATATCAGCAGAAGCTTTACTGAACACATCCGTGAAATCTTGATATGGAGGAGGTGGAACATCAGACGACCTGGGGGAGGAAGAACAGACAGGCAATACTTTAAACAAACATGTCTCAGCACAGGAGGAACCCCATGCCAGGATTTGCGTAGTCATCCAATCAATTGTAGGATTGTGAAGACGGAGCCATGGAAGGCCCAGGACCACAGGATGTGTGGCTCTTGGAATCACTAAAAAAGAAATAAGTTCGGAATGAAGAACTCCCACTCTCAGATGAACTGGTAGAGTCCTTAAAGAAATAACTGCATCAAAAATTTTGCTGCCATCCACGGCAGTTAAAGAAATGGACGAAGGAAGTCTCTCGGTGGGTAGGGACCACCGTTTAACATAGGCTTCGGTAATAAAGTTCCCAGCTGCTCCGGAATCAAGGAGGGCAATGACGTTCCGATAACGTTGAGCAACTTGAAGCGAGACTGGGAGATTACAATCTTGAGAAGATGGAGAGGAGATCATTACTCCTAGCCGGCCCTCTCCTTGGCGAGCTAGGATTTGGAGTTTCCCGGACGTTTGGGACAGGCATTAATGGTGTGAGACGGAGCTGCACAATAGAGACCGAGAAACTCGGAGAGACGTCTTCGGCGCTCAGCAGGAGTTAAACGGGAACGGCCAAGTTGCATGGGCTCATCTTTAGATGGTGACAGTTGACGAGGAGGAGGAGCAGAAGATTTTGGAGCAGATGATCTTCCACGCTCAGTTGCTCTCTCTCTGAAACGTAAATCAACTTTCGTGCAGAGTGAGATTAGCTCATCTAACTTAGAAGGTAAGTCTCTGGTAGCTAACTCATCTTTAATACGCTCAGATAAGCCATGCCAGAATGCAGCATACAGGGCCTCGTCGTTCCATGCCAGTTCGGACGCCAGGATCTGGAACTGTATCAGATATTGTCCTACAGTACGTGACCCCTGGCGTAAACGGAGAATCTCGGATGAAGCTGAGGTTACCCGGCCTGGCTCGTCGAAGATGCGCCTGAATGTTGACACGAAGGCAGTGTAGGAAGATAGCAGGGTGTCGGACCTCTCCCATAACGGTGATGCCCAATCAAGGGCTGAGCCACTGAGAAGAGAAATAATGTAGGCAATTTTTGTACGGTCACTGGGAAAATTGCCAGGTTGTAGCTCAAACTGAATCTCACACTGGTTGAGAAATCCCCTGCAGAATCTTGGAGATCCGTCAAATTTTGCTGGCGTTGGAAGATGAAGACGTGGAGCAGAAATGGGTAAGGTGGGTGGGGTTATAGCTGGAGTCACTGTGGTTGACGCACCAGACGCGCCTGATCCACGGAGAGTTTTCTGAATCCCATCCAGCCGAGTAGAGAGATCCTGGAGACAGCGGATGATGTGGCCCTGTGCAGCCTCCTGATGTTCTAGTCGGGCTGCCAGTTCTTGCATCGGCCTGGCCGCTTGATCCTGGTCTCCGGCTGGATTCATTAGGTCAGTGCTTACTGTCACAACTGAGGGCCTGAGCTGACGGGAGGCAGCCTCAGTTGTAGGGGCTGAGATGTACCGGAACCTGGGAGGTTGTATCAGACCCCTGGACATGTAAGTAACATAAATAATAACTGCCCGAAGGCGTGACCACGACAACTTGGATAAAAGTCAATGATGTTTATTATGACAACTCCGCAACACAGCAGCAGTAAAAGAAAACGTAAAAGTCAGCAAAGAATAAATACAGTTCCTGGGTACTACAGGATGGCAGGAGCCACAGGGCACTGGTAGTGTGAGATAGTTCTTATGATCTTCTAGATGGAAAGTCCTTACCAGGCCCGACTGTAGCAATGGAGATAACCCAGGATTGTGCCAGCTGGTGTTCCAGGAAAAGCTGGGTTGCTGAAGATAAAACAGCTGCTGTGGATACTGGCTGGAACCAGACTGTTGTTAGCACGGAGTGGATACTGGCTGGAACCAGTTAAATAATAAATGAACTTGGGAGCGATGAAATATGAACTGAAATGTAGAACTTGAGAGCGGAGAAATAATAATACCGGTGGAGAGTGGTAAAGTGTAGAAAGGACACCGGCCCTTTAAGGGAAGCTGTACTCTGCTGGAAGCTGAGCTGGAAGCAGGTAATGTTGTAGCTGGAAACAGATGAATCCACAATGGATTGGAGAGTCAGGCTACACCGCAGGTGGAATGCTGGTGCGGGTCTCTATGGTGGAAGTCTTGAGACAGGAGCTGGAACCTGGAAGACAATCACAGGAGAGAGACAAACAGGAACTAGGTTTGACAACCAAAGCACTGACGCCTTCCTTGCTCAGGCACAGTGTATTTATACCTGCAGCAAGGAAGGGATTGGCTAGGCAATTATGCAGATTATCAATACTGAGAACAGATTGGTGGAAATGATCAGCTGACAGAATCCAAGATGGCTGCGCCCATGCAGACACTTGGAGGGAAGTTTGGTTTGTAATCCATGTGGTAATGAAAACAGTAATGGCGGCGCCGGCCACCGGAGACAGGAGGCGCCAGGCTGACAGATGCACATCCAACCACGCGGACACAGCGGAGGCCGCGGCTGACGTAATCGCCACTCAGACACTCTGCATGCAGAAGTTCAGGGACGGCGGCGGAGGCCGCGGGAGACGCCATGCCAGGTGTAATATGGCGTTTACTGTGACAGCGTCCCAGAGTGACAGGAGAGGATACAGGAATGTACACATCAGGATAACAGATGGGATCCGGTCCTGGAGCGCTGAGCCAGCCTTAGGAGGCATCTGATGGGTAAGAAATGGCGTCCAGATACCCGGATCGTGACAATTAGTTCCTAATGGGTTAAATGGAGAATTTGAAATGAAATGGTTTTTATAACATATATTTTTATAATATATATATATTTTAATATTTTAATATTTTTCTATTCCCTTTTTTCTTCTCTTATATATTTATGGACTTTTTATGGACTTTGGTGAATGCTTAATGTCTATTTATTGATGCACGGCACTTTGAATGACCTCTGGCAATATACGAGGCCAATTCCGGGATCAATACCACCATTGGAACGCAATCGGACTCCGGCTGAAACGCAAAAAGAATTTCCGGCGTGACGTCACTTCCGCTTGAGAAACGGGAGCTAGACGCGACGTCACGTCCGGGAGGAGTGTCTGTTTGGATAGTTTCCTGGTGGTTTTGCCGGACGCTTAAAGATACTCGGGGACAGGAAGCTCCTACTAATGTTATGGACATTTATTGCTGACGGACTTTTTATGTTGTCATTTCCGCTGATGTCATTTAGGATGCTGTGGCGGGAAAATTTAACCCAATTAGAAGGGGTATAAATATAGGAGGTTTAGTATTACTCACCATGCTTCTGATGAAGGACCTGGCGTCCGAAAAGCTTTAAGCTGCTGGTGAGGAGATCCAAAGGGAGGGCTCTTCTTGTCCAATACTTACCTGAGGAGGTGTGAGGAACCCGGGCCGTCATTCTCCAATCCCTTATTCCATCTGGGACGGGTAACGAAGTGGATATTTGAGCCTATGTGATCCTGTACCACTATATAGTTGTCACAACTGAGGGCCTGAGCTGACCTCGAGGCAGCCTCAGTTGTAGGGGCTGAGATGTACCGGAACCTGGGAGGTTGTATCAGACCCCTGGACATGTAAGTAACATGAATAATAACTGCCCGAAGGCGTGACCACGACAACTTGGATAAAAGTCAATGATGTTTATTATGACAACTCCGCAACATAGCAGCAGTAAAAGAAAACGTAAAAGTCAGCAAAGAATAAATACAGTTCCTGGGTACTACAGGATGGCAGGAGCCACAGGGCACTGGTAGTGTGAGATAGTTCTTATGATCTTCTAGATGGAAAGTCCTTACCAGGCCCGACTGTAGCAATGGAGATAACCCAGGATTGTGCCAGCTGGTGTTCCAGGAAAAGCTGGGTTGTTGAAGATAAAACAGCTGCTGTGGATACTGGCTGGAACCAGACTGTTGTTAGCACGGAGTGGATACTGGCTGGAACCAGTTAAATAATAAATGAACTTGGGAGCGATGAAATATGAACTGAAATGTAGAACTTGAGAGCGGAGAAATAATAATACCGGTGGAGAGTGGTAAAGTGTAGAAAGGACACCGGCCCTTTAAGGGAAGCTGTACTCTGCTGGAAGCTGAGCTGGAAGCAGGTAATGTTGTAGCTGGAAACAGATGAATCCACAATGGATTGGAGAGTCAGGCTACACCGCAGGTGGAATGCTGGTGCGGGTCTCTATGGTGGAAGTCTTGAGACAGGAGCTGGAACCTGGAAGACAATCACAGGAGAGAGACAAACAGGAACTAGGTTTGACAACCAAAGCACTGACGCCTTCCTTGCTCAGGCACAGTGTATTTATACCTGCAGCAAGGAAGGGATTGGCTAGGCAATTATGCAGATTATCAATACTGAGAACAGATTGGTGGAAATGATCAGCTGACAGAATCCAAGATGGCTGCGCCCATGCAGACACTTGGAGGGAAGTTTGGTTTGTAATCCATGTGGTAATGAAAACAGTAATGGCGGCGCCGGCCACCGGAGACAGGAGGCGCCAGGCTGACAGATGCACATCCAACCACGCGGACACAGCGGAGGCCGCGGCTGACGTAATCGCCACTCAGACACTCTGCATGCAGAAGTTCAGGGACGGCGGCGGAGGCCGCGGGAGACGCCATGCCAGGTGTAATATGGCGTCCATTGTGACAGCGTCCCAGAGTGACAGGAGAGGATACAGGAATGTACACATCAGGATAACAGATGGAATCCGGTCCTGGAGCGCTGAGCCAGCCTTAGGAGGCATCTGATGGGTAAGAAATGGCGTCCAGATACCCGGATCGTGACAGCACCCCCCCCTTTAGGAGTGGCCCCAGGACACTTCTTTGGCTTTTGAGGAAACTTGGAATGGAATCTCCGGACCAAGGCAGGAGCATGGACATCAGAAGCATTGGTCCATGAACGTTCCTCAGGACCATAACCTTTCCAGTCAATAAGATATTGTAGTTGACCGTAACGGTGACGTGAGTCCAGGATCTTGGCCACTTCATACTCAACGCCTCGTTGAGTTTGGACTTTCGGAGTTGGAGGAAGTGAGGAATGAAACCGATTCAAGATCAGCGGTTTCAACAGGGAAACATGGAATGTCCTGGGTATTTTTAAGAAGGGAGGCAACTGGAGTCTGTAAGCAACAGGATTGATGACTTGTTCAATCTTGAAAGGACCGATATAGCGAGGTGCAAACTTCATACTGGGAACTCTTAACCTCAAATTCTTCGTGGATAACCATACCCGATCACCCACCTTGAGAGCAGGAACTGCTCGACGCTTCTTATCCGCAAACTTCTTGTACCTGAACGATGCCTTGAGCAGAGCTGATCGTACGCTCTTCCAGATATTGGCAAACTGATGCAAGGTGATATCCACTGCGGGAACAGAAGTTGCTGGAAGCGGTTGGAACTCAGGGACTTTAGGGTGGAATCCAAAGTTAGTGAAGAATGGTGTTGAAGCAGATGAAGAATGATACTGGTTGTTATGACAGAACTCGGCCCAGGGAAGTAATTGAACCCAGTCATCTTGAGAGGAGGACACATAGATGCGGAGGAAGGCCTCCAAGTCCTGATTCACCCTCTCGGTTTGACCATTGGTCTGAGGATGGTAAGCCGTGGAAAACTTTAGCTTGACTTGGAGGACTTGACATAAACTTCGCCAGAATTTGGCTGTGAATTGAACTCCTCGATCTGAGATAATTTCTTCAGGAAGACCGTGGAGTCGGAAGATCTCTTGTATGAATACTTGAGCCAACTTGGAAGCTGACGGAAGACCGGTGAGAGGAATGAAGTGTGCCATCTTGGTGAACCGGTCAACTACCACCCAGATGGTATTGAACTTGTTGCACATGGGTAAGTCTGTAATGAAATCCATCGACAAGTGGGTCCATGGTCGACGGGGAACGGATAGTGGAACCAGTTGCCCCGCAGGCGACTGGCGGGATACTTTATGTTGGGCACACTTTGGGCAAGATGCAATAAACTCCAAGACGTCCTTTTTCAGAGTTGGCCACCAATAGGACCTAGAGATAAACTCCAGGGTTTTTTGGATACCTGTATGTCCGGCAAAACGGGAAGCATGGGCCCAATGCATGAGCTTCTTCCTTAGCATCGGCTTCACAAAACTTTTCCCTGATGGGGGCGTAGAGTCCATCCCTACCGTGGAGAATGCCAACGGATTTATAATAGGATGCTTGTCTGAAGACTCTGACTCATTTTCTTGCTCCCATGAGCGGGAAAGGGCATCGGCCTTGCGATTCTGAGAGCCCGGACAGAACTGGAGTTTAAAGTCGAACCTGGAAAAGAAAAGTGCCCATCTGGCCTGACGAGGGTTGAGACATTGTGCGCCCTTCAGGTATAAAAGGTTCTTGTGGTCTGTAAGTATGGTGATTGAATGAGAAGCTCCCTCCAACAGATACCTCCACTCTTCTAGAGCGAGCTTGATGGCTAGCAACTCCTGGTCGCCAATGGCATAGTTGCGCTCAGCTGGGGAGAACTTCCGGGAGAAGAAACTGCAAGGGTGTAAATGGCCATCTTTAGCCCTCTGAGATAACACTGCTCCTACTCCAACGGAGGAGGCATCCACCTCTAAGATGAAAGGAGAGTCGATGTCAGGCTGTTTCAGAACAGGCGCAGAGATGAACCTTTGTTTTAAAAGATGAAATGCTTGCATGGCTTCTTCAGACCACTTGGACGGGTTAGCACCCTTCTTAGTGAAAGCAGTAATAGGCGCCACAATGGTGGAAAAGTCTCGTATAAACTTTCGGTAATAGTTGGCGAACCCTAAGAACCTCTGGACCCCTTTGAGGGTTAAGGGTACCGGCCAATTTTGGATTGCTTGTAGTTTCTCAGGATCCATCTCTAGTCCGGAACCGGACACAATGTACCCTAGAAACGGAATGGACTTGACTTCAAAGACGCATTTTTCTAATTTGCAATAGAGATGATTGACACGGAGACGGGACAGAACCTCTTTAACCCAAAAACGATGTTCCTCTAAATCGTTGGCAAAAATGAGGATATCGTCTAGATAGACCACGACATGACGGTATAGAATGTCTCTGAAGATCTCATTGACAAAATGCTGGAAGACAGCTGGAGCATTGCTCAATCCGAAGGGCATGACGAGGTACTCATAATGTCCATCACGGGTGTTAAAGGCGGTCTTCCACTCGTCACCCTCACGGATCCGGATGAGATTGTATGCACCTCGCAAGTCCAGCTTTGTAAAGATGGTAGCTCCGCTAACTCTGTCAAAGAGCTCAGTAATCAGGGGTAAAGGATAACGGTTCTTGATGGTAATGTCGTTCAAACCTCTGTAGTCGATGCACGGCCGCAGACCACCATCTTTCTTTTTTACAAAAAAGAAGCCTGCGCCGGCTGGAGAAGAAGAAGGTCGAATGAACCCCTTTGCTAGGTTCTCTTTAATATATTCCTCCATAGAATGCGTCTCAGGCAGAGACAACGGATAAGTTCGGCCTCGAGGTGGAACCTTCCCTGGAACGAGATCAATCGGACAGTCCCATTCTCTATGAGGAGGAAGGATATCAGCAGAAGCTTTACTGAACACATCCGTGAAATCTTGATATGGAGGAGGTGGAACATCAGACGACCTGGGGGAGGAAGAACAGACAGGCAATACTTTAAACAAACATGTCTCAGCACAGGAGGAACCCCATGCCAGGATTTGCGTAGTCGTCCAATCAATTGTAGGATTGTGAAGACGGAGCCATGGAAGGCCCAGGACCACAGGATGTGTGGCTCTTGGAATCACTAAAAAAGAAATAAGTTCGGAATGAAGAACTCCTACTCTCAGACGAACTGGTAGAGTCCTTAAAGAAATAACTGCATCAAAAATGTTGCTGCCATCCACGGCAGTTAAAGAAATGGACGAAGGAAGTCTCTCGGTGGGTAGGGACCACCGTTTAACATAGGCTTCGGTAATAAAGTTCCCAGCTGCTCCGGAATCAAGGAGGGCAATGACGTTCCGATAACGTTGAGCAACTTGAAGCGAGACTGGGAGATTACAATCTTGAGGAGATGGAGAGGAGATCATTACTCCTAGCCGGCCCTCTCCTTGGCGAGCTAGGATTTGGAGTTTCCCGGACGTTTGGGACAGGCATTAATGGTGTGAGACGGAGCTGCACAATAGAGACAGAGAAACTCGGAGAGACGTCTTCGGCGCTCAGCAGGAGTTAAACGGGAACGGCCAAGTTGCATGGGCTCATCTTTAGATGGTGACAGTTGACGAGGAGGAGGAGCAGAAGATTTTGGAGCAGATGATCTTCCACGCTCAGTTGCTCTCTCTCTGAAACGTAAATCAACTTTCGTGCAGAGTGAGATTAGCTCATCTAACTTAGAAGGTAAGTCTCTGGTAGCTAACTCATCTTTAATACGCTCAGATAAGCCATGCCAGAATGCAGCATACAGGGCCTCGTCGTTCCATGCCAGTTCGGATGCCAGGATCTGGAACTGTATCAGATATTGTCCTACAGTACGTGACCCCTGGCGTAAACGGAGAATCTCGGATGAAGCTGAGGTTACCCGGCCTGGCTCGTCGAAGATGCGCCTGAATGTTGACACGAAGGCAGTGTAGGAAGATAGCAGGGTGTCGGACCTCTCCCATAACGGTGATGCCCAATCAAGGGCTGAGCCACTGAGAAGAGAAATAATGTAGGCAATTTTTGTACGGTCACTGGGAAAATTGCCAGGTTGTAGCTCAAACTGAATCTCACACTGGTTGAGAAATCCCCTGCAGAATCTTGGAGATCCGTCAAATTTTGCTGGCGTTGGAAGATGAAGACGTGGAGCAGAAATGGGTAAGGTGGGTGGGGTTATAGCTGGAGTCACTGTGGTTGACGCACCAGACGCGCCTGATCCTCGGAGAGTTGTCTGAATCCCATCCAGCCGAGTAGAGAGATCCTGGAGACAGCGGATGATGTGGCCCTGTGCAGCCTCCTGATGTTCTAGTCGGGCTGCCAGTTCTTGCATCGGCCTGGCCGCTTGATCCTGGTCTCCGGCTGGATTCATTAGGTCAGTGCTTACTGTCACAACTGAGGGCCTGAGCTGACGGGAGGCAGCCTCAGTTGTAGGGGCTGAGATGTACCGGAACCTGGGAGGTTGTATCAGACCCCTGGACATGTAAGTAACATGAATAATAACTGCCCGAAGGCGTGACCACGACAACTTGGATAAAAGTCAATGATGTTTATTATGACAACTCCGCAACATAGCAGCAGTAAAAGAAAACGTAAAAGTCAGCAAAGAATAAATACAGTTCCTGGGTACTACAGGATGGCAGGAGCCACAGGGCACTGGTAGTGTGAGATAGTTCTTATGATCTTCTAGATGGAAAGTCCTTACCAGGCCCGACTGTAGCAATGGAGATAACCCAGGATTGTGCCAGCTGGTGTTCCAGGAAAAGCTGGGTTGCTGTAGATAAAACAGCTGCTGTGGATACTGGCTGGAACCAGACTGTTGTTAGCACGGAGTGGATACTCGCTGGAACCAGTTAAATAATAAATGAACTTGGGAGCGATGAAATATGAACTGAAATGTAGAACTTGAGAGCGGAGAAATAATAATACCGGTGGAGAGTGGTAAAGTGTAGAAAGGACACCGGCCCTTTAAGGGAAGCTGTACTCTGCTGGAAGCTGAGCTGGAAGCAGGTAATGTTGTAGCTGGAAACAGATGAATCCACAATGGATTGGAGAGTCAGGCTACACCGCAGGTGGAATGCTGGTGCGGGTCTCTATGGTGGAAGTCTTGAGACAGGAGCTGGAACCTGGAAGACAATCACAGGAGAGAGACAAACAGGAACTAGGTTTGACAACCAAAGCACTGACGCCTTCCTTGCTCAGGCACAGTGTATTTATACCTGCAGCAAGGAAGGGATTGGCTAGGCAGTTATGCAGATTATCAATACTGAGAACAGATTGGTGGAAATGATCAGCTGACAGAATCCAAGATGGCTGCGCCCATGCAGACACTTGGAGGGAAGTTTGGTTTGTAATCCATGTGGTAATGAAAACAGTAATGGCGGCGCCGGCCACCGGAGACAGGAGGCGCCAGGCTGACAGATGCACATCCAACCACGCGGACACAGCGGAGGCTGCGGCTGACGTAATCGCCACTCAGACACTCTGCATGCAGAAGTTCAGGGACGGCGGCGGAGGCCGCGGGAGACGCCATGCCAGGTGTAATATGGCGTCCATTGTGACAGCGTCCCAGAGTGACAGGAGAGGATACAGGAATGTACACATCAGGATAACAGATGGAATCCGGTCCTGGAGCGCTGAGCCAGCCTTAGGAGGCATCTGATGGGTAAGAAATGGCGTCCAGATACCCGGATCGTGACAATAGTGGTGATATGCTGTTTTAATTCTATGTTATTGTGAGTTTGATGTAATAAACATTCATTGTTGTCTTGTTTATCAGACAATATTGCACTAGACTATTTTCCTTTATCTTTGAGATTGGAACATAAACTGGAAATTCCAAGTGGATATCCTCATGGTACATGACTGAGAATCTCGTCACTATTTGATACACGAAAGTGGAACTCAATTACTACTAAAAGAATTACATGAGGAAAGTACTTTGTTTAGTGATATGCGCCATTGTGAGATTCATTTTTTGTAAGTGATCGATTGTTATGGTGAAATTGTGAAGTGCCATTTGTTTCTCCCAGGCTGCAATTCACGGTATAGCGCATTCAAGATCAATATATTTTTCCCATTCGACCTGTGTCGGTAATGGTGTGTTCGTGTCCTCATTCCTGCTAGGTTTGGAACTTGCTTTGCGAGTTTGTTCCCTTTGCACCTTCCCCTCTTGTTGCCACAGGTTTAAAAAATTTGTATGGCTGACCCTTTGTTTTCTAGATATGATCAGACATATTTTAATCCTTATGTTCTGTAACACCTCTGATTCGAAGCTACCCACCTTTGGCAATGAGGCCCTATCTATCGCAGTCATACGTACCCACTCATTGCAAAAAGTCTGCGTGTGTGAACCATATTTCTCACACATAATAAACCTTGCTGACCCTCTCGGTCGCAATTCTGACCTTCTCGATCCCAACTCTTCAGCCTGAACCCTAGTTACCAAACGCCCACTGCTTGTGCAATTGGATCCCATCGCGGACATTTTGCCTATAAACGCAATCCCCAAATGCACAACACAATAGACGGTGAAAGACAACTAATGCTTTCACTCGCTCCTTCTCAGCTGACATACCATGACTCACTCCAATAGTGACCACCGTGTACGCAGTGAGGCCCTAACTGGCTTCTATTCACTGTAAGTTTTAGGAGTAACTTACCTTTTCCAGTGAATATCTGCCATTGAAGATTTTCCTGAGAGACACCAACGAAAACTTTCCTTTTTGACTTACACAAATCACGCTTGCGTATGCTCTACACAGCGCTAATGATACCGTGATTTTATGCAAAAGCTCGTAAAGGGGTATCAAGTTGCGCTATGTATTGCACCCACAAACATGCGGTCCAATCGCACAGTGTATAGGTACTTGTTACCTATCCGCCATACGACCACTGGAATCGAATATACAAGCTGCGATCCTCAGCCGGAGCGTAATAAAAAACCTTTAAACTTCAATTCACAATTTCTATACTTCTGCACAATGCACAATTCTATATCACGCTCCTCTACAAATCTCCTCACGATTTGCGTATTATCTCTATCTATATTAACGTAAGTCAGCCCCCTCACGCCACCAAGCCTCCACTTACTTGGTGTATCCACGGGACCCGAATTTCCGGGGTTCAAATCCTCTCACTCCACTTTCACTCACTCAAATACACCTTGTTTTTCTTTTCTGTACAGAAAATGTTTACTCCCTTAGGTTGGCCGCTTTACACCAGAGGTACTTACAGTTTTTTAAACTAAATTTTTAAGGTAACCTGTTTTTGAAATCGGATAGTTATGTGCTATTGTATTAAATGCATACTATCCCGCCTTTAATTTAACAAATATTGTGTGCTTTGTACTTAGCGTCCGTATTGCTACGCAACCTTGCGTAAACATGCGACCAGCGTGCCTTTGACGCCACGAGCGCTCTCCTGTACTTTGTCCGGACCACGTGTACAAATGTGCGTCCGCAATAAAACGAATCACACGATCTCTATAAATGTGAGCAATACAAACTATAATCGCTCACAAACACAACCCACACTTTTTCTGTATAACCCTTTCCGACTGGGCCAGAACTGCATTTTGTGTTTTTATAATTACTCACTTAAATACATTTATTTCAAATTTATCTATATAGCAAATAAATATATCTGATTTCACACAGGTCTATACTGATTTATGTGGCAACAATATGTGAGAGGGTATGCAAAGTATTGGTACCTTTTGTGTACGCTTTTGGCACCAAAAAAAATACACAGATTTTTAAATAGCTTTTTTCCTGTTTACCTACAGGTTGTTTCAGCACCTCTGCAGACCAGACAGAGCAGACGCAATCAAACAGCACACAAATAGGGTTTTAAAACATCCAGCAACCAGAAAAAGGTTTAACGTAAAGATGTATTTCCACCCTTTGCTGATAGATTAAAGTCTGCTATGATCTGCTAGTCTTTGAGTGTGTGAAAAACTGGATTGAGCCCCCAATTGTGAATGCTGATTTACTTACAGGACTAAAAGCAATACAATACATTTAATACATTTAAATTCAAGCCGCTGTATGCAATCCTTAACCTACGTACTTAATACCCAGTTAGCATACAAAGTCCTGTACCATATACGCGCTTTGCGTACAAATGCCGCGATGGACGTACAAAGTACACGCGGTGCATACACACACAACAAAACGCCGTGAGCACTATACAGATACACATGTGTCTGAGATACACTTACAAATCTAGCAAGGAAAGAGACACAACACCAATTGTATTTCAAAAACTATGTTGGGGTCCAACCCACCAACGGTTATTTTACTTAGCCGGTGGTTACAATAATAACACAATACAATAAGAGATAAAGGCTACAGTCAATGGTACATAGGTTTGTTCACCTGCGCTTCCCGGTCCGGTCCTCAATCATCAAGGTAGATGATCTTCAGAGATTGTGTGTGACCGGGCCTGCAGCTGGCTTTTTATACATTTGGTCAAAACACAATACAATAGACACTGTATGCTCTTCTTCCATTGGTTCGGGGGTGGGACATATCCTGTGCACCGGGGATCATTGGTTAGCTCAAGCGGTGGGTGGAGGCTAAGACTTAAGATGTGATTTCTGTTGTTTGCATCTGAGTTCCCGCCCCATGACCAGTTAAACCCCTCACATTAATCATACATAAATCTGGTATTGTTAATAACTTATTGTTGCAATATGTGACAATATTCTTATACCCACCAGATTACTGTTTATGTGACTCTGAACAATATGATCCCACACATGATATGATTTTCAATTTCCATCCTCAAGATATACATATATCTATCTATCTATCTATCTATCTATACATATATACATACACATATTCCTGTTATTACAATTTGTTAGGGAACATATATATATATATATATATATATATATATATATATATATATATAGATAAAAATCAGAGGGGGCACTCTCCAGACTTTTTGATATAAACAACTGTTCATTTATTTATGATATACTTTACATGATCAGCATAATGGCAAGAATTTCCTCAAGTGCTTTCGGCCCAGCAAGAGCCTTCCTCAGGAGGCACTGCACATCAATCACAGCTTCCAACAAACAAGAGCAGAAATTCAGACATCCAGCAATAACGCTGGTCCTGCCTGACTGGCTCTAAATACCCTCACCACTCAAAATGGCGCCAAAAGTGTTATGATGTCATCAAACAGGGACAGATTGTTTTCCTTAATAGATTACCACATATTCAAAGAATATAAAACACCTGACTTCCTGTTTGCGTTCCATGCGGCATCTGGGCACTTCCGGCCAGGTGACGTTTGCGTTCCACGGACCGGAAGTGCCCCGTGCCGGGACGCGGCGGGTGTTACAGATGGGTTGCTGCGGCCCCATTGTCTCTTGCTTGCCTATTAGGATTCTAGCTATTTGTGCTCTCGGATGGGGACCATTGTGGTGTTTTATATTCTTTGAATATGTGGTAATCTATTAAGGAAAACAATCTGTCCCTGTTTGATGACATCATAATACTTTTGGCGCCATTTTGAGTGGTGAGGGTATTTAGAGCCAGTCAGGCAGGACCAGCGTTATTGCTGGATGTCTGAATTTCTGCTCTTGTTTGTTGGAAGCTGTGATTGATGTGCAGTGCCTCCTGAGGAAGGCCCTTGCTGGGCCGAAAGCACTTGAGGAAATTCTTGCCATTATGCTGATCATGTAAAGTATATCATAAATAAATGAACAGTTGTTTATATCAAAAAGTCTGGAGAGTGCCCCCTCTGATTTTTATCTACAAATTTGGATACCGTGGTATTCAAGTGGACACCCCAGCGTTTGTTTATCATGAAGATGTGAGTGCTACCGTCTGCTGGATTTATATAAATATATATATTTATTTATTTCCAAGAGTTCAGACCATGAATGTTATTACCTTAGATATCTAAATGTCTGGTATGTAATTTGTCATCTATTGCTGATTGAGTTCTCTCCAGTTAAACTAGGTTCCTGGATATTGTCTTTTTATTTGTCCTGTCTTCAGATAAGACAATGACAATCCAGTATTTTTTGTCTTCGACAGATACTGGACAACTCTAGAACAATGGGGGTAACCAAAGGTATTTGCCTTCTTCATAGGATTTCGAAGCTTTGCGTAAACAAGGCAGTTTGTTACATTGTGCTAGAGTCTCTAGGAGGATAATTTATGTGTGAACTGTAACTAGCTGCTAGAAGGATAAATCAGTGTGTGATTTATGCATTATATGGGTAAAATATTGAATATGGCTTTTGACGGCTTTTCCGTGCGATTACAAATACCACCGTAATGACTCATACCCTGCGCTAATACGCAGGACCGTGGGAGCGGTCATACGCAACTTGCGAATATGTGCACGCACGGCAAAAAAGTACGCGCACGGAGGCCATCTGTGTGTAGTTTGGACAGCAGAAGTGTAACACTTATCTCTTCCTCACTTTGATAGTACTCTATGACGCCTATCCTATTGGGATTTTATCTTGTCCCACACATCTTCACTCTACACTCTCTCATCCCACATGGGTAACAAAGGCGTTTATTAGTGACGCTTATTTACAGTCATACCACACTGGATATGCCCGATCTTATCTGATCTTGGAAGCCAAGCAGTGTTGGGCCTGATCAGTACCAGAAAGGGGGACCTTTATTGGAATACCGGTTACTGTAGAATCATATATAAGCTGAACTTCAAAATACCTGGGAAAATAGAAGTGTACTTACTTTCTTCAATACCAAAGAAGTTGGTGCACATACACTCTCTCATTGCTCATTCGATGGCAACAGATGAGCAAAAGCAGAAGTGTCTGGTATGCTTTAACTATCTTCCTTGACACAAACCCAGACAATTACCAATTTTTGATTATTTTCTGACAGCTTTTTATTATTTTTCAGCAATAGACTAAAGAAATAGGAACAAGTACCCAAAATATATGAATTGCTGGTGGGTGTGAAGAACAGCCCATTTTTTTGCTCTCTTCAAGTAATATTTCAAGTGTACAATTTTGTGATAAGAGAACAATACAACAGATACTCTTGCTCTGATTAATATTACCTTGATGATCACTCAATGTCTCTTTATGATATGATACATATTATGGTGCGATATATGCAATATATATGGTATTGACAGCATACATTAATTACCATTGGAAGATACACTTGGGGTCACCTATTTAAGAACTTTTTACTGTGTTTATGTATGTATGTATGTATGTATGTATGTATGTATATGTGTGTATATATATATATATATATACATATCTTTGATCATTCTGTAATTTGTAATTTTTAACGTACAGCAATAAATGTTAAGTTTTATTCTTTAACAATATTATCATTATATTGTAATTAAAAAGTGTGCCCCAGAAAGACTTAACAGTCTTTTGCTTCTCTGCAGAATGTCAAATGAGGTACTGAGTACTGTGGAACTGAATTGAGTACTTTTATTCATTATAAAATTACAGGTTAAATACCTTAGTCTATCACATTTGAAACACCCCCTTACATTAGTAATTGTACCCAACCATGTAGAACTCCTGGTGCTTGTTTCCAGAAATCTCTGTAGATTCCTATTCTTTTTAATGACAATTGTAGGGGCTTCATCCAGGGAGATGGATAGAATATTATCAGCTTTGAGGATAGCACATTTTTTCTTTATAATATGTTTAATTTCTTTGGAATAAGAATTACATTTAGACACAAAAACAGGCGTTTTCGAATTCTGTGGTTGTATGCTGGTTTAAGTCACTTTTGGTTTTGTTCAAAAAGATCTATCTTTTGCACAAACCTCTTCATATGCAGATCTAAGGATATTATCTGGATAACCCTGCTCAACAAAGGCATTTGTAAGATCTGTCACTTGTAGAGCAAATTGGTCAAACTCTGAGCAGTTTCTCCAGAGTCTATAATATTGACTCTTGGGTATGTTGTCTAACCAAGGCTTATGGTGGCAACTGCGATAATTTAAGTAGCTATTACAGTCTACTTCTTTTTTTAAAAGTGGACGTCGAAATCCTATCATTCTGAATACTAAGAGCAATTTCCAGGAAGATAATATAATTACTATGAATGATGCTAGTGAACTTTAAACTAAAAGTGTTGGTGTTAAGATAAATGAGAAAATAAGATGCTGATAACAAATCCCCATCCCAAATGAAAAACATATCATCTATGTACTGCCCATAGAGCAACAGATTCACCATAACTGGGCCGCCCCAGATATTCTGTTCTTCAAAGTGGCCCATATAGAGATTGGAAAAGCTTTGAGCTAACCTGGTGCCCATGGCAGTACCAAGAATTTGTAAATAAAAACCACTATCAAATGTGAAGAAATTGGGGGTCATTCAGACCCGATCGCTGCTGTGCATTTTTGCTCAGCAGTGATTGGGTCTGAACTGCGCATGCACCGCAATGTGCAGGTGCTTTACCCCACGGGGGATTGCCGGACAGCAAACAGGATGTACGAAGAAAGTGATCGCATTAGCGATCGCAAGAAGATTGACAGAAAGAGGCTGTTTGTGTGTGGCAACTGACCATTTCTAGGGAGTGTCCAGGAAAATGCAGGCGTGTCCACCCATTTGGAAGGAGGGTTTCTGACATCTGTTCTGGCCCCGATCGGCAAGAGTAAGTCCTGGGCTGTGCAGAGACTGAAAAAACTTTTGTTTGTGCAGCTCTCTGCACATCCAATCGCACCCCTGCACAGCGAATACACCCTCACCCTGTAGGTGCCAACTACCTGGTCACAGCAGTGCAAAAAACACCTGCTTGTACAATGACTCGGCATTAATGGTCATACATAGTATCCCATTTAACCCCTTTGATAAGATTTAAAAAGTGGGTTGAATCTGTAATGTAAGATCTGAGTGACTCAACATGTTTTTGAAGAAAGTGATCAACAAAAGCAGATACATTTGAAGTACTATTATTATTAGACTTGTTTGTATCACCTGTACTACACACACAATTAAATGTGGGTAATTTGGAATACAGACCAATATGTGTGTGTTTTCTTAGGGATGCTTGGTTCCAGATCCCTTGATTATCTCCTTACCACTTCTTATTTTATTGATATATAGTTACCGCTGCCAATAGTTGAACAACAGATGATTATCTATGTCTTTATAATTCAATAATATCAAAGCATACTTGGGCTCAGTTATTTTATTTATAATATTAACACATTCTAATTATAAACAACAATAATTAAAACAAAATACAATATAAATATAACACTCAATAATATATATAAAAAAATTCTCAGTCCAAAGTTGGTCTTGAACCCAGGTCTCTACACATACTAGTCCCTAGCATTAGTGTATGGAGCCACAGCTGTCATGTGATTGCTCATGAGAATAATCTAATATATGAAACTATGTCAGGCTTCCGTTCCCAACACTCCACAGAGACAGCACTGACTAAAGTGGTTAATGATTTGGTCACCACGAAGTCTAAAGGCCATTACTCACTACTTATTCTTCTAGATCTATCTGCTGCATTTGACACAGTAGACCATTCTCTTCTCATACAGACACTACAATCCCTAGGTCTTAAACACAGCCCTTTCTTGATTCCTATCCTACCTATCTAATCGCTCCTTCAGTGTTCGTTTCTCTGAATCTACCTCCTCTTCGCTACCTCTCTCAGTTGGAGTACCGCAAGGCTCAGTCTTGGGTCCTCTGCTTTTCTCTATCTATACCTCATCTCTTGGTAAACTAATCAGCTCTTTTGGATTTCAGTATCATCTGTACGCAAATGATACTCAAATTTACCTATCCTCCCCTGACTTGTCCCTATCTGTACTGGACCGTGTCACTGAATGCCTTTCTGCCATTTCATCCTGGATGACATCTCGCCATCTCAAACTTAATATTTCAAAGACAGAGAATTATATTTCCTCCGGCCGGCCAATAGTAGGTACCAACCTGATATCTCTATCACTGTAAAAACTCGACTATCTACCCTACACCACAAGCTCGCTGCCTAGGTGTCATCCTTGACTCTGATCTGTCCTTTGTTCCCCACATTCAACATGTCTCAAGATCATGCTACATGCATCTAAAAAACATATCCAAAATACGACCATACCTTACACAAGACACTGCTAAAACTCTAATCCACGCTCTCATTATCTCCCGCATTGATTATTGCAATAGTCTCCTAACTGGTTTTCCCAAAACGAGACACTCACCACTACAATCCATTCTGAATACAGCGGCAATGCTAATCTTTCTCGCTAGCTGCTCATCGTCTGCAGATCCACTCTCTCATTCCCTCCATTGGTTACCTGTATTCTACCACATTCAATATAAAATACTTTTACTCACACACAAGGCCATTAACCAAACTACACCAACATACATCACTTCGTTTATCTCAAAATATCTCCCAACCCGACCTCTTCGCTCTTCACAAGACCTGCATCTCTCATCCACACTCATTACTCGATCCCACTCACGATTGTAGGACTTTCATCGGGCTGCACCCACTCTGTGGAATGCCCTACCATGCACAATAAGACTCTCCTCTAGTCTCCAAACCTTCAAGCATTACCTGAAAACTCACCTCTTTAGGCAAGCATATCAAATTCCAGAACCGCCCACATAACTTTCATAAACCTTTCTATCAAATTGCATCCACTCTGTACAGTCCACACATATCCTCACAGGTCTGCTCATTCTTCACTTTCCCTTCCTCTCGACCCCGATTCATCATTGCTGTATGACCATATCATACAGCCCACCAAGAACCTTTGCAATCTGGCGGACAACTATGTCATAGATAGCACCTTTCCTTGTGTATACATGCCTATTTCCCTATAGAATGTAAGCTTGCGAGCAGGGCCTTCCTACCTCTATGACTGTTTGTTATCACCCAGTTTGTTATATCATTGTTATTTCCAATTGTAAAGTGCAACGGAATTTGCTGCGCTATATAAGAAACTGTTAATAAATAAATAAATAATTGTGCTACTTCCAAAACAAAATCAACACCAAAGATATATTGTTGCCATTTCTGTACCATTGAATTTTAATATGTACTGTTTGATTATTTATATTGCAATATATGTTGATATGATATGAATATGCATTTGTCTTTGTTATATTACTAATATTTTTAATACTGGCTTTATAAGCCTGATTTAATGAGCACATGTTTGGTATGTGGTTGCACACCTGGATTCCATTATTAATTAAATCTGTGGATTGGTCACCGGATCATTTAAATATTGGGTTCACCTCATACCCATTTATTCCTTCTGAAGAAACCACTAAATTGCTCACAGCAGAGAAACGCATCACGGGAGCTCTCTTGTGGAACGTGATCTCACAAGCCGGATCGTGACTATACCGCATTTACTCAGATTCATTCCTCCTCCTCTGGCACTCAGTGCTTGAAGCCATTTTGCTGTTGCTCCATCCATCTTGGGGCTCCACGTCCTGATGCAGTTTGGCTGCTGGATACCTATAATGGCACCTCCTCCTGCCGAAAACATTGCTATGTAGTCAATAAACAGATAGCCAGATAATTCATAGCATTTGTTACTTGGAGGATCTCCAGGAACATTTAAACAAAATTGGACCAGTAGTTCATCAAACGAGCAAATAAAAAAATAAAAATGTGTGTGTGTGTGTGTATATATATATATATATATACATACATACAGAGAACACAGCACTCTCCTTAGTAACCTCATTTACTTCAAAACTTTAATACATAACTAGATAAATAAATAATGGGGTTTTAGTTCATGAATTGTACATTGCATTTAAAGTCATAGCCCACTGCACCCCAACCTGGGGGTGGAGAGTGCATGTGTGCAGCCCATTCCTGGTATTGGGAAGTGCGTGGATTCCTGTATGTGTGTGTGTGTTTGTGTGTGTGTGTGTGTGTGTGTGTACATATATATATATATATATATATATATATATATATATATATAAAGATATATAGAGTTCTAAACCATTCCTCTAGGATTTTTTTAGGATACAGAGTAGGGGATAGAGACAGACGGGGAGACAAAATAAAAACCTCAACTACCCCACTAGCATTGAAATGACGATGGGGAGAAAAAGAGCTTCCAAAAAGGGAATCAAAACTAAGAAATCTAAGGTAGAATCTGAAATTAGTGTTTTTAACCTGTCTAAAATGGTTCTGTCTCCTATCCTGAAAAAAGGACTTTCTTATGCCCCTATTTGTGGAATTAATAAACTAAATTTGTACAATGACTTATATTTATACATTAGACGACTTACACTTAAGTGACATTTCTTGACAAAAAATTATGCTATAGTAAAGAATTAGGAGATAGACAAATCCAGCTCCCATTCGGGTTTAAAACATAAAAGTACATTTATTTCAGATTGAATCATAAGGTCTGTATATTGAGATGTTTTCCAACCTTGTTAAAAAAGAGATAGATGAGATGGATACATCTATAAAGAATAAAAACAGAAATAAGTCAGCTCAGGAGTATAAAGCATTAAAAGATCTTGCATCTAACAATGAGATTGTCATTAAAAATGCTGACAAGGGTGGTGGTATAGTGGTTTTGGATAGGGACTATTATATTGCGGAAGCGTATACTTTATTATGTGATGCTAATTCTTATTGAAACTTGATAGAGATCCCACACCTACTTTTTGGTAGATATTAAAGAGCTCTTAAAAAAGGGTCTTACTGGTAAATGAATGAATCAAGAGGAATATAATTATCTCTATAATGAACGTCCCACTGTTGCAACATTTTATCATTTGCCAAAATTACATAAGAATAAAACACACCCACCAGGACGTCCTATTGTGGCGGGTATTAGATCTTTAACATCCAGAATTTCAGAATATGTTGACATACATATAAAAAAGTATATATTAAATTTGGACTCTTATATAAGGGATTCTACTCATATTTTACAAATTATTAATAAATTGGAATGGCAGGATTCTTATAGCTGTTGTACAGTTGATGTACAAGCCCTATACACCACTATTCTGCATGATAAGGGTATTTTAGAGGTTAGGAAGGTCCTAGAGAGTGATACCACTGTTAGTGATGAGAAAACCAATTTTATCTGTTATTGTCTAAATTTTGTTTTAAAAAATAATTATTTTTAGTTTCTGGATTATTGGTTTATCCAAGTATGTGGTACGGTGATGGGAACAGTTTGTGCGCCAAGCCTGGCAAATTTGTATATGGGGGAATGGGAGACAAACAGCATCACAGAGGATTTAAGAAAAAATTTCATTTTATTCAAACGTTTCATAGATGATGTACTGATAGTATGGCATGGGACTGAACAACAGTTTATTGAATTTATGGATTATATTAACAGTAATACTTATAATCTATGGTTTACACATAAATTTGGAGGAAATAAAATAGAATTTCTTGACCTCATGTTAGACACGGAGCAATTTAAAAAAGAAAGAGTCATTCAAACTTATACACATTTTAAATCTGTTAATAGTAATAGTTATTTGGAATATAGTAGTTGTCATCTTCCACAATGGATATGTAATATTCGTTACTCCCAATTCATTAGATTGAGGAGGAACTGTACTAGCGTGGCTATGTTTGATAAGCAATCTGAAGTATACTCTGGCAGATTTATTGAACGGGGGTATCCTCCACAGCTAGTTAAAAAACTCCATGTTTAAAGCTAGAAATTGGAATAGATCAGACCTTTTGGAATATAAAAAGAAAGTTAGATCAGATGCAGAACAGCAAACCAAATTATTCTGCCCATTTGTGACTCAGTATAACACTTCAGAAAATGTCGATAAAGACATGTTAAGAAAGAATTGGCATATTATTAAGATGGTCCAGTTCTGGCAAATCATGTCTCAGATCAACCAGATGTTATTTTTAAAAAGTCTAAAACCATTAAATCTATGGTGTCAAAAAGTAGACTTGAGGTGCAAACTAAACATACCAAAGGACAGGGATTTTTGCAAGTTCTGAAAGGCTTTTTCCAGTGTGGGTCATGTACGATGTGTCCATTCAGGGTTAAAACTAAGACTTTTGAGGGGGGTAGTAAAGGGAATACAGGTTGAGTATCCCTTATCCAAAATGCTTGGGACCAGAGGTATTTTGGATATCGGATTTTTCCGTATTTTGGAATAATTGCATACCATAATGAGATATCATGGCAATGGGACCTAAATCTAAGCACAGAATGCATTTATGTTTTATATGCACCTTATACACACAGCCTGAAGGTCATTTTAGCCAATATTTTTTATAACTTTGTGCATTAAAAAAAGTGTGTCTACATTCACACAATTCATTTATGTTTCATATACACCTTATATACACAGTCTGAAGGTCATTTAATACAATATTTTTAATAACTGTGTGTATTAAACAAAGTTTGTGTACATTGAGTCATCAGAAAACAAAAGTTTCACTATCTCACTCTCGCTCAAAAAAGTCCGTATTTCGGAATATTCCGTATTTCGGATATTTGGATATGGGATACTCAACCTGTATTAATAATATCAAAAGCTACAATAATTGTAATTCCACACATATCGTGTACCTTTTAATATGCCCTTGTGGGCTTAAATACGTGGGAAAAACTAAGCGGTTATTGAAAATTAGACTATTAGAACAAGCATGGCTTTATGAATCATAGTGTCTCACGGCATTTCAAGCAATACCATAATAGTAACTATGAGGGGTTAAAGTTCATAGGTATTGATCAAGTTCCCGCTCCTAAAATGGGTGGCAATAGGGATAAGCTCTTGATGAAGCAAGAAACATATCGGATAATTACACTGGATACCCAACAGCCTAAGGGTTTAAATGAGGGGTATGACATCACTCCCTTTATAGAATAAATATCATTTTTGCTGTATTCTTGCTGATAAAATAATGTTCTAAATTTTTTATATTGTGTGAGACTCATTATGGTGCAGCAGTAATTCCGAAATAATTTCATCCATGTATCTATACATAAAAAAAGAAAATTTTTGTGAGTTTTTAAGATTCTGTGTGCCTTTTTTTTTATAGAAATGGATTGTCTTTAGGCTAAATGTAACAGTATTTAAAATGTATCTTTGAAAACCTAATGTCAGAATATCAGTTGTATTTTGATACAAATGAATGTTACTAGATATTCTTTTTCTGTTGCTGCAGGAGAATGTAGTCCTAAATGTTTTATTCTTTGATGTATGTTCCGTTGATTAGAAATGTGGGCCATATGCTTTCAGCTTATCACCGTTTAATTGTTAAATAACTTTGATGTCAATATGTATGCTGCATGTTACTGAACTTATGGTTCAATTATTATATGTGTATTGGCAAAATTTGATTTGTTTTTTTTTTGCAAATCTGACTGCTAATGAGATGTGATTAGTGCTACTCTGTATAAATATCGTTTCCGGCATCAGCCTAGCCAGTCTCCTGACGAAGTCTGTGACCAAACCGGCCGGGGCGTGGCTTGGCTGACGCGATCTTCACAAAGTGATCCACCTGTCTGTTTCCTGCGGCTCCAGGTCCCAGCGCACTGTTGTTCTGTGAGAGCATTGGTGCGGTGTGCAGGTCCCGGCATATGGGGGAGCAGCTTGCCTTGGATACACCGATCTGGCGATGTAATATGTCATGTGGTATTGAGCCCACAGTGTTTTTATAATTGGTACGAGCAATGTCCTATACCTGTGTTTTAAAGTGATCTGTATTCGTTTATTAAACGTTTTTCATGCACGATATTGTGCCCTCTTATTCATATTATACAGATATATATATATATATATATATATATACTGTATGTGTATATATATATATATATATATATATATATATATATATGTTGAACATTTCTTCCAGATGTCCTGTGTTTTTTTTATGATGAATGTGTTATACTACACGTGTCTGCCGAAATATTAAATGTATGAGTGATACTTTAAATTTACTAACTTGTAACACTAGATATAAAATCCTA